>NC_091821.1:381589697-381889697 GCF_038994185.2 Dermacentor albipictus | reverse complement strand
TGCGAACTGAGTGAAAAGTGGTGCAACTGCCTCGCTAATCGTGACGTGTGGGCGCGATTCATAGCAGCTGCCGCAGACAGACCTCTTCACATGCAGTGCTTTGCTTTGATAAAACAATGCGCACTACTCTGGCACTGTCTCATGGCCATCATCACCGCAGTGCCCATCGTGTGCATCGCTATGCTTTTCTTGCACCTTTATTGCCATACCCTCCTTCTCTGCTGTCCGCCTCGTGGTTCCCGCTGCACGCTCCTTCGCCGCCACCTTCCTCCTTATGCTCTCTTCACTAACGCCATCTTTCATCCGCGCTTCACATTCGCTCTTTCATCCTTTTCCTGTGTTCATTAGCTCGGTTACGAGGATGCTAAGGGATGACGCCACCGCTTGCCACAGGAACGAGCCCCTAGAGCTGCGCTCTAAAAATTATGTTGAGCAGTATGCCCCTCATGTTTGTTACCTAAAATTAGCTACAAATATGTGGCTGCTTCTGCCAGTGTCTACTTGAAGTAAGGAGCATTTTCAGCAAAACAAAGTGATACAGAAGCCGACCTTGAAGTTACAAAGTTACAATGATAGAGTGGTCGATCTGGCACACTTCACGGCACCAAGAATAATTGATAGCAGTGAAGCATGGAGGAAGTCATGTGACCCTCATGACATTACTTACGCTTTCCTTTTTCTTCATTAAAAGCATAGACAAGATAAAAGGTATTGCGCTCTCACATGACAAGAATGGCTGGTCCTGGCGGTCACTAGCTTGAAAAGGTTTTAGTCATGTGGCATTCTACATCACAACCTTAACCTTGCTGCTCCACTACTGAAACAGCATGAATGTTGCCTTTGAAGTGCAAGAATCCCCACTCCCCATTGCTCTCCTGCACAACTCCTAGCTTCTAAATACTACTACTGTTTTCCCAACAGAAACTGGTATTTCATGCTCAGAAGTGCTATTATTTGGCTTGTTGCTACCTCATTGCTCATAGAGCACAGGCTAGATGATAATCATGAGGAGCTGTTAATGCTTCCAATTTCTTTGCTTTTTTTGCTGCACATACATGAACATCACATGCCACCTACAAAATGCAGAAAGGCAATTGCAGCACCGCATGAAGAAGTAGGTTTCTCTCAAATTTTTGTTCATACGAGTACCTAATACTTGCCTAGAATTGTCGTTCTCCAGAGCCCAGACACCAAGAATCATGTGGCCTGCTTTGCACCTGGGATTCATTCTCAGTGCTGTGTTCAGATGTCCTAGGGCAGCCTTTAGCATCTCTTCACGTTGGTGTGAGTCAGTCTGCAACATATTGAACCATGGTGTTGCATTTGAAAAGTAAAGTCATCAAACACAGATTACAAGTAAACTTGGTCACTACACGATGTTCTGCTTCAGCATAACATCTTGTAATGCATTCTAAGCTCACATTGTTATTCAATACTTCAAATGCATGTGTATAAGATACACTGTTGGTTGCAGAAAGCGCATGAGAAATGGAGAGAGGCTTCAAACAGTTGCTTTTACCAGCATGCGGTATGACAGGCTTGGACATTAAAGCAATAACATTAAAGATGTCTAGTCCCATACGCTGATGATCACTCTATTTACAGTAAACTGCACCAGCTATCCCAGCAACAAGCCCTTTTGATGCAGATGATTGTTTGCAATACTGAACCAGTAATGGTGGTGCAATTGCTGCTTTGCTGAAGTATGTTAATGAGAGTGTTAGTGCACAAGCTAGTTCAATGATTTTTGTAAGGATAAGCTACTGGAATGCTTCACAGGAATTGAACCAGGACATTGTCCTTAATGTTCATAGATGTGTGGATGATTTTCTTGTCTTCTTATCTGTTTCACATAATGACTTTAGCACTGCAGTAGCTGAGCAAGTGTTGCTTTTTTTCAAACAATGCTCACTCTCATCTTTCACAATGGACATCCTGACAATGGCACACTCCAGTTTTTAGACTCAGTACTCTATTTTAACTGTGACGAATACCTTTGTTGGGAATATTTTCTGCATTCTAAGAAGGCCATTCTATCTTTTGAGTCCTCTCACACCAAAGTGGTAAAACAGGGTATAGCTTCGTCATGCCTCAAGTCATTCCTGACCAAGTCTTGTGCACACAGCTTTGGTCATAGTTTTGACCTTTTTGACCTAAATGTGTCTTGTCTGAAAGCCTTGGGATTCCCTTCGAGTGTGCTAGTTGCAGTGGGTTCAACTCCTTTAAAGGAGCTCCAGGCTCCAACCACCGCTATGCCACACCAGAGGACAAATAAGTTTGGTATGATGCCATACATCCGCACGATTTCACACAATCTAAAGAAGGATCAGGTAAAAACACGGTGTTGACCTCGTCTTCACAGCTCCTCCCAAGCTGTGTTGTGCGCCCTTGCAAAAGGCGATAAGAACAAGACCTGTGAAAAGAAACACACAAAACCCCTCGCCTCCTGTGCCGCCGTGGTATATAAGATACTACTCGACTGTGGGAAAGCTTACATTGGGCAGACGGGGCACTGTCAAAATGACAGGCTAAGAGAACGTTCTTCATTTTTAAAATCCCTGAGCAACTCTGCGCACCTTCCTACACACTGCAGAAATTGTGGCTGTAAACCCCTTTTCAATAAAAACGAGATTATAAGCAGGTCTAAAGGCAGACTCTAAAGGGAAATCCTCGAAGCTGGTCAGATTCACGCTTACGCTAACCTTTGTATTAGTGCCCCATCAGTGCATCTGATGGATAAGGAATTTTTGTTCCTCACCATTTCTATGCTCCTCCTGTTTTCTACGCCCCCCCCTCCTCTGTCTCCCTCCCCCCAATAGTTGTTCTGGAATGATTTCTGTCAGGCCACTTGCATGTGCCGTTGTTGCTATCACCTACACTAGCTGTCATTATTGATGTAGTGATGCATGCCCCGTTGTTAGGCAATTGTCATATGTAAAAAAAAAATTTTGACCTCCTTTTATAATTCTCTATGGCAGCGCATGCACAATAATGTTCCTGGTGGTTTGTCTCTCAAAATATACTTTGTTTCAAGTGAGCGTCTTTCCTGTCCATGCCTCCTTTTTCCGCAATGCTTCTGCGCTCCCCTTTGCAAAAATCATGTCAAACCAACTAGCCCAACAGTTTACTATTCTAAATCTCTACCATGAGCTGTGCTATAAAACATACCTTTGCAGAACGTAAGGCCAGCCAGGCTTGGCACAGTTCTATCTCCAGGATCTTCCCTTTCATGCTGAGAGGCAACATGAAAAAGGAAGCAGCAGGCTGTAACACACTATACTGTAGTTATTAGTTATTCTCGACACTGCTAGGGACCAAGTTGCTAAAGCTCGTTCCCAGAGCACCACCCAACTTTACCTACATAAACGTGTTAAAGCCATAAAAATTACAGGGGCATTACATCAAGTAACTAGCAAAACAAATTCACTCCATTACTTTAATAGGAGATCAGTCAGGCTCTCACTACCATTACTATTAAGAGCAATAGAACTGCACATGGCCAATTGTAAATTATATATATTTTTTTAAAAAGCTACTTCATCAGATGGAGTAAAAAAAATGCAAAAGATTAGTTGAAGAATGAGCAAGTTCAGATGGTGAGAGACAGCTAAATTTGTAGAGTTAGGCCTCAGTATAATGAACTTCAATACCATAATGAAACTTTCTACGAAATGAAATGTCTAACTTTTCATAACTTCATGCCCATAGAACACATACAGTGTGTACGTAAAGTCACGGTGCACTTTTGACCAGCCACAGGAAATCAACAAAACAAAATAGAAATGTGAAATCTTCACACCAAAGAAAAGGAAAACTCTCCAAGTTTCATACGTGTTCAGTGCAGTTCGATGTGGCCTCCATTTGTTAGCAACCCCCAGAACACACTGAACTTTCCTCTGCACCATCCACATTTCGACTGGTGTGGGCGTGGGCTAATCCGCTGCTGTGCAGTTCATGGTGCTGCATCATCACCTGTGTGTGCGAACCCTTGCACATCACCCTACGGAAACTTGGGAGAGTTTTCCTTTTATTTGGTGAAGATTTCACATTTATATCTTGTTCTGTTGCTTTCCTATGACCGGTTAAAAGTGAACCATGACTTTCCAAACACACTGCCTATTTAACCTCTATGCAGCAAAGTCTGTTTATTTGTCATTTCAATATAATGAAATTTCACTACTGCCGAGAATGATGACCAAGACAATAAATGGAAACTGCTACAGGCGCCAATGGTCAAATGGTAAAATCACAGGATTATCTCTCAAATTGTGGGCCACATAGTAAAAAGCATCCGGCGAAGCGGTTCATTAAATAGCCGGCTATGGCCTCTCAAGACCTGACAGTGCACGCTGCCCAATCTCGGAGGCAATTTATCTGACGACTGTGGCATTGAGCAGATGCAGTAGGAGGCATACGTATCAGCGCATCGTATCAGTACGCTGATACGATGCGCTGAAACTACAAACAGTGCCAGACAGCACGAGGGACTAGACTGTACTACAGGGACAAGCAACGAGACTGATACGATCACAAGGAGCAGTCTTCTTGCTTGTCCCTTGTGTTCTTCAGCACAATTTGCAGCCCTGCTAAACCAACAAGTTCAACATGTTTCAACTCGTGTCAGCACCCAATATGGTGCATTTGTTGTGGCTAATGTCTCCCAAGGCATGAGTACCTGTACTAAACGCAAGGCCCTATCGCTCAAGGAGGCTAGTATCTTGTAAGCAATCTCAATTGGTGAGAAGAAAAAGAATGTCGCCACTTGTTTCAGGATGCCACAGGGTTTGCTCTTCATGATCATCAAGTTGAAAGAAGCTATTCTTGATGCCATTAAGAAAGGGACAGACTCCCGGCAAAATCAAATGGAATATTAACAGACCACAAATATAACGTAGTGGTGTGCGAATAGTCTAAGCTTAGAACATTCGATTCGAATATGTTAGTGTTCGATTCTAAAGACACTTTTATTATTCGAAATATTTGAACCTCAAAAATTACTGCTGTCAAGTTTTCAAGTCAGCTTCGCCGCAGTACAGCCGCGTTATGCGGCGAAGCGTACATGTGTTGCGGTGAAGCGTATTTTGCTTGTAGTGAAGCATATCAAAAATAACATGGGGCACTGTTTATGGGGTGTGTATGGCTAACCGACACTATTAGCACAAGTAACCACACTGTGCTGTCGCTTTATGCATCTTGACAACACCAGCCGCCAGGTGGAAACCTCTGTCTGCTACTAATCTGGCTAAGTGCTTAAAAACAGTTTACAAACTACAAATTTAGCCAAGTGGCTTGGCAGTGTTTTCAGACCCTCGTTTTAAAGTAGTTGAGCACCAACAGGGTGTTTCAATGACAAACTGGACTAAAAACCTGGCTTTAGAAACAGCAAGGAAAATTTCAACACCAAGAAACCCAGGTATGTCCTTAACAATGAAAGCTTCTGAAGAGACTCCTTCCACGTCAGCACTGTGGAAAGACTTTGATAAGCTTATTAACCAGCATTAATTTTCACTTCCACAAGCACAGGTTGAAATATATGTGCATCGTGAAATTTTGTGCCAGAAAGAAGATCCATGTGAGTGGTTGTGCAAGCATGGAGCCCATTGTTGGCTCGGCTTCGTGCTGATACCAGGCACAAGTGTGCCTAATGAGTAGCACTTTTCGGTGTATGAATGAACTGTGACAAACAGGAGGGTGTGGCTTCTCTGTAAACATGTCGAGCAGCTATCCTTACTTCATGACATGAGCCCCTGAAGTGCTTTACTATACTGACCAGAAGACACCTTATTTTGCTTTTTCATTTTTGATGACTTATTTTAAAACTTGACTCCATCGAAAACCTTTCTAACCCAACTGAACTTCTACGCTTAGCCGGACTCCCAACAATTAGCGACCGTGCTAGATATCTCCGAATAAAATTCCTGTTTATCCTCCAGAGCAATGCCCTAAAAATAGACAAAAATAAGTTTTTAGTACACTCTAACGCTAGAATTTCAAGAACGAGACACAATAAACAATTATCTGAGTATAGGTTTCACAATGACACCTTCAGATATACTTCCCACAAGCTATCAGAGAATGGAATATGTTACCACAAGAAGTTGTCAATTGTACAAGCCTCAATTCTTTTTTGTCTAAGTTGTCTAACCATATCTTTGTTGCTACATGATGAAATGTGGTTTTTTACATTATGTTCTATTGTCACCATGAATGTGCATTATCTATATCGCTGTACATGAGTATGTATACGATTGTTTTTAAACCAAAGCCAAGGCCTCTTGTAAATGATTATCGTTGAACCCTGTGTGAATGATGTATCTTCCCTTTTATGAATGTACCCTTTCCTGCCAAAGCCTTCGTTAAGGCTAGCAGTATGTACCAAATAAAATAAATAAATAAAGCTTTTTCAACCAATTTGCTTCACGTTTTAAGCGTGAAAACCTCACTTTACATTTTCATTATGCAATACATATGTGCTTGCCATTGCCACATATGGTACAGTTATAAAAAAGGAAAAATGCTTTATTTTACATTGTTTCAAGATCAACTCTTCTACGACGCAAAGTTCTTCACTGAAGAAAGTTTTTCATGGCAGACACCATCATTCCAAATCAGCCAAAAGGTGCAAGAAGGGCATAATTCCGAATATGCGTTCTTTAAGCACTGACAATATGCTGCCATCAATGTAGTAGAAAACAAAGACCGCAATAAACGTGCCGTACCAGCGCTGGCGAAATGGCTGAAATCCATGTTTTAGAACACGAAGACTGAATCAACACGGCCTTCGAGGCACTGAAGAAAGTGCAGATATCTATGTTTTAAAACAAGAAAGGGCAAAGTAACCAGGAATTTCAAAAGTTCGCACTGCAACTATCTATGCAGTAGAAGAAAAAAAATTCACCTCCATTCCACCCTGTGAAAGTGGATGTACAGCGAAGCTGGTTGCAGATGTTGGACAAGTACTGCCACCCCTATTGGCGTTAGAGGACGTAACGCAAGCACCACCACCACAAGCGGTGTATGTCGCACACGCATGCATGTGTGTGAAAGTGCAGCATACATCCTAATTCTTCTAGGCCATTCGCCAAGTGCAAGTGCCTAATTGAACTAAACTAATGTTTAAAAGTAAATTGCATAAGAAAATGCATAAATTACGACTTACACACAAGCTGCAGACATGAGAGCTTCGTATTGTTATTCGAATATACGAGAAAACATAAATCTGTTACACGGAAACTAAAAGACAGAGCCCTTTTCCAGCTGTCATTGGATGTCTGTCTGAGTGGCCGCAGCCGCTTGGTGGCGGCACCATTAGCAAAGCATACATTCTCATTTTTGTAGGCCTTCTGCCTAGTGCAAAAGCGTTACTGAATTAATTGAATTTATCAAAGTAAAATGCCTCAGAAAATTCATAAAGTATAACTTACACACAACCTGCTGACATAGTATCATCGGACTGTAATTCAAATATACAAGAAAAAATAATCTTGTTACGCAGAAGCTCAAACACAAAGCCTTCCAGCTGCCATTTGTTTTTGGGCCCTCCACTTGGTGCAAGAGCATTATTGGAATAATTGAATTTCTCAAAATAAAGTGTGTCAGAAAATTCATAAAGTACAACTTACACACAACCTACAGAAATGATAGCAGCGAATTGTAATTCAAATATATGAGAAAACATCATTCTCTTATGCTGAAACTCTAACACAAAACCTTTTTCCAGCCGCCGCTTTTTGGTTGAGCACGCCACGAAAAATCCCGACTAGAGGCTGGCAGGTTCGCTGTAAGACTAAGTGGACATGCTCAGCTTGTCCAAATCACTTTGAAAAGAAATTATAGTATTCAATTAATTGGACTCCGGATAGTCCAATCTTCATGTTAATTCGATCCCGACCAAATATCGCGGCCGGCGCCCATACGTTTCTATGTGCCCAAACTTCCGTTATTTCTATCTCGAAATTGGCCTTCGCTGAATAAATCAAAGTTGGTCAGGTCCACCGCAATACAGCTGTGTTGTGCGTTGAAGCATACGCAATTTATTGCGGTGAAGCATACTAAGAATGCAAAGGGGCCACTTTCACGGGTAACAGTACGCGTTTAATTATACAGACGCGCACACGCCGTATACAGTTACAGGACGAGCACCTAGGCGCCTAATAATCATACTGGCAACTATTCAGAGCTGTTTCTGGTGTTGCTGTGGCGATTTGAGACCTCGTTTCTTCCACCGTGCGTGTCTCGTATATGAGACCGTTCGCGTTCCTTAATTATAAGCACGCGCACGCGCAGTGCACCGAGATGCGGAGAAAAAGAATCTGTGTTTTGGGAAAGCTAGCAAAAAGTAAGGTGGTAAGATGAAAAAGACTGGGAAAGTAAAGGGCACGTTTAAAGTCAACAAAAGAGTGGAGGTCTATATAAAACTCTGAAGGCCTGCCAATAAATTTAGCAGGCGTCTCGGTGCTCGTACTGTTATCGAAGTTGGCACGTGTGTAAACTAAGGACACGTACTATGCTCCATAACAGTGGCTCCTTACCCCGTTTGGTATGCTTCACCGCATATTCACGACTGTATTGCGGCGAAGCTAACTTTAAATACATATACTGCCAAGTGAATTAATGGCATGTTTCGGCGTTTTCTTTCATTTAGTTCAATTGGACCTGCCGAATAATTTCACCAAAGTAGTCGGTCCTGTCAGGATCGAATTAACGGAAGTCGACTGTTGCCCTTGACGAGCTGAGCTCGTCCAAAACGCTCAAGGGGTAAATAACTGTTGTTACGATACCATCAAGCAAAAGTGTTGCACTAATAATTTCTTTTACCACAAAGCATAATTTTTAGTACGTTATTTCCTGTACAATAAACACCTTTTTTCTCTTCATACCTATGGTTGGTGAAAAATTGGCATTTTTGCAAAACCGATAATATTCGTATTAAAAAAAATATTATATTCAATTCGCACTTGGTTTTGACTATTCAAATTTGCTTTGAAATTGAGGAGGAGGAGGAAATAACTATTGCATGTCCTGCGTGTTGGTGGGGAGAGCCAAGGGCCCCACCTAAGTGATTGAAAATTTAATATTTTCACACACCTAATATAAAGCGCTTTAGTCAAGCACCTTGCACCTGAAACAGGCTTTGGATATAAGTAACCAACCAGTTTTTCAGAGCTGCTCGATTATTTAACTGCAGCATTGCTACGCACTCAAAAGAAGCAATTTACAGATGTTCTTTGGAATAAATACATAACAGCAACCAAAATTTTGGACGCCATGTCAGGTCTCAATCAGATTTAACTCAAGGCCACCGCCACCTACTCCACAGAACCAATGCATAACGGCGACTAAACTTTTGGACGCCGTACTGAACCTTGTTAGAACTTTTAAACATGATGCACGAATGACATGATGCACTGTAAGTATATAATGATTGACACAGCATCAAATCATGACATTAGTCGCCGACTCTCAAATACAAAGAAATTTTTATTTTCATGGAAATTAGTTTTTTTTTTGACTGCCCAAAAACTCAAGGATACTCATAAATTGGAACATCTTTTGTGGCCCCTTCCATGTTATAAAAAGTCGATTGGCGACTGTGCTTCTTTTAAGGTCAGGTACAACTTCAATGTAGCGAAATTTTGATATAACAAAGTAAAGTGCCAATTTTACAGGCTTTGTTATTTAGAGGCTTTACTTTACAAAAACATAACAGATGCATAAAGTCAATCACATGTATACATCCGATCCTTTGAACAGTGACAAAATAGTGCCAGTAAAAAGATTAGTGTATAGGTTTTGAGCAAGCAAGCATCCCACTGTAAGTAAGCATAACATACCTTCTTAGAGCAAAGCTGCTGAGTGTAAGTTGAGAAAAAATTATAAAATTACAATAATCATGTTGTCTTACCTGTCATACTTCTTTGCCCTTTCAAGTGACTCAATAGCCCCACTGAAGTCTGCAGTTCTCTGCTGCAGCTTCGAGAGCATCTGCAATGTTCACATTTCTAAGGCATTTGTTAAGCAAACTCATAAGCAAGCACCAGAACACAGCACATTATACCTATGACAATGATACCCTACGGAATCTGTTGACAAGTGTCATAAGTTCCAACTGTGAATCAAACATGCCAGTTTTAATAAACCGAGATAGTTGTCGCCAAGACAACTAGTGCGTATGTTCTTCATATGTTCAAGCAAACATATGAAGCACTGACCTGCCATCCAGTAGCTATGTCCTCGGACTCAACTACACTTTGAACAGAACTAAGAGAGGCCTTCTCCAGACGTGTCAATTTTGTCAGCAATTCTGAAATTGCCTGCAGCACATTCAGTGACTTGGACACAAATGGGCTGCCTGCAAATCCCCAGAGAACCTAAACAGAAAGAAAAAGAAGGGCGAGAAAAACGTTATGTGACCGAGTAACTCTTGCTGAAAGCTGCTTTCTTCACATTATATAGTGAGATGCAAAACAACACCCCCTAACAAATAGCGCATTTTAACTAAATCTAAATTTCATGCTGAAGTGTTCATTTCCTTTCAAGGGTTTTGTTCAGATGTTCCGGATTCTCCCTGAATCATTTTTTTATAGACATGAGAAAACTGCACTGGCACAGCAAAGGCTCAGAGAGTTTGCTCATACATTACATACAATTGTATACAGAGTTCATGCATCCATGAAGAATGGTCAATCAGAGTTTGTCATGCTGTTTTGTAGTGCAATATAGAAAGCCACTTTGTGGGATAAATGTTATAGTAAAAGTAGGTAATGCAATGGATCACTGACCAGTGTCGCAATAAAGAATGCAATCTCTTGGAATCTCCTTGGTTCTCTTGCTTGTGCAACATTTGAATATAAGCATTTTTGTTTTGCCAAAGTGTACCACCAAAATCTTGCACAGGCATGTAGACTGTTTGGGTGTGTGCAATAATCTTTAGTATTTCATCGCTGCAGACATGAGAGTTGGGACTAGTCACTCAATTCGTTGTATGCTATTGCACATTTCTTTGTTCTTTTGTGTCACATTTATTTCTGTGTTTTCATCAGATCTCACTTGTACAGTAATTATTTGGTACTGCAGCATGCTCAATGTACAAAGCTGTCAGAGGTCCCTCATACTGACAACGAATAATGACAATCTAATGTGGACTCCAGAACATCATATACTAAGAACTTGAAGCTGTGCTAGTTGATTCATGATTCCATGAGTATAGCCAGTAGGTTGGAAACATAAAGAGGCTTCATTTTTGTCCATGAAATTCATTCTTCCTTTCACCCTGTTTCCAGTCTACTGGCTGTACTTGTAGAATCATATCTTCTGCGACGTTGGTCAGTAAGCTCATTTCTTGCAGTGCCTTCGTCCTACTACAACTGTTGTTCCAGTGGCCAAATGAATTTTAAAGGTTCTACATTACTTACTAGAAGCACCAGCTCTGACACTTTTTGCCATCGATGGTGGTTGCAGGCATACTGCACTTGAACCAGGTTGGACCAAAGTTTCCATGAAGCGTCGGCACCAAGTAGAAAGCGATCATGCTGTAGAGCTTTGTCAGCCACAACTCGGCATTCGCTTATGGCAAGTCCAAGAAGCACCCAGCCCGAGTGAGAGTCTGAAAAGCAGTGGAAGAAGGCTTTCTTCTAATAGACATGACACCTTAGCAGACATTGCTATTATGAAAGCAAGATTTCTCAAAGTTGTCGCTATGGACACTCCCATATTGTCTCAGGTCAAACAACCATGACATTGTGGTATGTTAGACTAGTATGACCAGCACCACCAATTTTTCATTATTTTGATCTCAAGATAGCAGGCTCACTCATTTAAGAAATTAAGGCATGAACTTATGAAAGAGCTGCACAACGAAAACTACAGCTGTCAAAAGGCAGGAGTTCTGACCAGGGTAGAGGAAGACCATCTTCTGTGCAGCTCTCAGGGCTTCCGTGGCCTTTCCTTGCATCAGCCTAGCAAGCACAAGCATGGCCATGTGTCGTGGAGAGCACTCCCTAAGAATGAGACCAGCCAACGCACAGCACAAAGCACTGGGTCTCTTTTCCGTCAGCAGGGCCTGGGTTAACACCGACCACAAGGAGCCCTTGTCTGGGTGCAAGTGCACCGCGCTACTGAGTACACGACAGGCTTGGCGAGTGTCAGCACCCTGTATGGATAAAATCAAGCAATGGAAAATGACGGCTGTAGGTAACATAATGACAGTACCTGTAGCTACATCTCTGCATTCAAAATAAACCTCAACTTGAACCTTGAAGAAAACGAAACAAATTCTGACGAAGATGAAGGAGTTATTAATCACTCAAGGTCTTGGCTACATTATCAGAGCCTTGTTCATAACGGGAGCTTTGTTCACAATGAGCAAGGCTCCTGTGAGCGGCACAAGATGTCGAGCTTTTAGTAATTTCCTAATATTCAAGGGCATCTGCTTTTTTTTTTTAATCATACTTTCCAACCAAGTGACATTCTGTCAGAGTCTCGACTTCCTCAGCTTGAACCTGTTCCTCAACTCCCTCTAGTTAGCATAGGAGAGCCCACCGACTCGGAATGAATCTGCTTGCTCAGCATTGTGCTTAAGTAATATTCTTCAGTGATACATGGCATGAGCTGTAGCTTTAGAAATAAGTCTCCACTCGTGCTGAGCATGTCTGGTTAAGTAGTATAAGTAGAAGTGGCACTGTGCAGTGTTACTGAAGTACAGCAATTAATCCAGTCAAAGAATGGTGCTAGCCTCCAATCTTCGGAGACAAAATGTAGTAATATGAACTGGAGGAATGTGCAGTAGAACCTCGTTCGTACATTTTGGAACAAAACATGCAGAATAAATGTGCAGTCGAACCCACTTATAACAATATTCAGGTGCCACAAAAATTTCATTGTTATAACCGATAATTGTTATAACCAGGTTGCATGAAAATCAAAATAGGAGGATTGCAGAGCTGCTATGAGAAAACTATAATGGCAAGGAGGCCAGTGCCCCGCCCCGCCACCCTCCTCCATCCGGCTGCTGATTGTGTTCGATCGTTTAACTGGGTGCTCCGATCACACGTGACAAGCTGCAGCTGTCGACGTTAAAGAATGCCACAGCTATAACAACTGCAAAGAGGTGTCATGGGTGGCAAGCAATATACAAGTACTGCCAAGGCATCGAGTTAGTGGCCCCAAAAGGGGCCTTTTAAAAATTGTGAGAATGCTGCCGCAGCACTCTGTCAGCTTGAGAAATCCAGAAGAAACACTGAGGTAAGATCGCCACAAGCATCTCGACACATATTTCTCACTAGCTTGCATGAGAAAACCCTATGACCCTCAGCCTTACATGCTTTACACGAAGCTTGCCGACGTCCTCCTCCAAGGCGTTCAGATGCTCCACATAGTGCAGCAGAAGGTTCCTCATGAAAACGAAGCCCCGGAGCAACTGAATCGTCTGCCGGGCCTCCTGTGAGGACAGCGCTGAGGCAGCCTGCCATACCGCGTCATATCGCTGTCGTTGCTATCTGATGAAAGCATGGTCGCGACGATTGCCTCATTGGATAGAAGCACTTAGTTTTCAAATCTACAGCCGTGTGCTTTCTTTTCACCGGCAACATTTGCCAATGATCAGTGCATTTGCTAATTGCATTTGCCAATTGCATTTGCCAATTGCAATTGCCAATGATCAGTGGGCAGATCGGCCATATTCCGTTTCAGCAGCGAGAAACCGCGTGGCCAGGAACGGTTTCGGCGCAAACAATGAAGACCAACGCGAGCGATTAAGCTGTTTGTAGAACTGCGCTGAACAAGAGCCAGTGAGCAACATGCGAGCAACCTGCGAGCAGCGCAGTTGGCACGGTCCATTCATGTTTCGTAGGTTGGGGAGCATCGAGCTTTGGGCGCAGCCCATTCGTGTTCGGAGGGTTGGAAGGGCGACGGGAGAGAAGCGCGCGAAGATGGCTAGAAAATGAGCGCGCAGCGGCTGTTGGAGTAGCGGCCCATATCGCAGTAACTCGAATTGCTCAATTTATATTTTATTTTCAAGGACTTAGCATTTCACTACCTTTCGGCTCGCGCACCCAGCAGCCAAACTTCATCGTTATAACCGATAACGCAGCATCGGGGCATTGTAGTAAGCAGGTTATTTCACCATGTAAAACATACAAAAGTTGGCAGTACAGCAGCTTCTCATTGTTACAAGTGGGTTCGACTGTATTAACCGGGAATACATACGACCTGAAGTCACAAAACAAAAATTTGGCAGACTCAACTGTAGTTGACATCTACATAATGTGAAGCGTTGCATGAATACGAGATGCGCATTGTTGTTTTTGCAGCTTCAGCAAAGTTACATTTGCTCTGCTCAAATTAGGCCTGGCCTGTGTCAGCAGCTTCTTTGGGCACGGCAAGAATCTATTCAGCAAGAATGCTTGCTGCACGAGACATGCTTCGTCGTTTTCTTATTGCGCAGTGTCTTAAGGCGGTGAGTGGAAACTGAAATGAAATCGAACTGGTGAGCGATACCGTAATGTGATCCTGCCAGAGCGAAACATATGCTCACTTAGCATCGCCTTTAAAGTTGTGCACCCCATTGGACATATAGTGCACTAAAGAGCAATAATGTATGTAACAAAGTAATGTCAGTTCTCCCTTAAACTTTGTTATAATGAAGTTTTATTGTACTGCAAAAGGAACTCCGCATTTTAAAGCGAAGTTTTTTTTGCTTGGTTGTACTGCTGGCTGTGAAGGCTGTACTGCATTGTCTGTACTGCTGTTAGAATTAAGACCTTGTGTCTATGCGTGTATGGCAGATAATCAATAATCTTGTTCTTACATTTTATTAAATTTCAGAAAGATAACTCAAACAAAAATCTGTGATCCTTGGCAATTTGTACAAACAAATTTCCATTGTATTTTGTTCCCCTCACCCACAAGATCTAAAAGAAGACAGATCAGCTTCGCAAAGTTGCAGCTTTATAGTAATATGGCAGTATCAAGGGGCTTACCTTCATAAACTGCTGGCAGCAGAGCAGTGATGCAGTCCTCTCGTGAAGTGCTGTGCCACTTTTACTCAACGTCATGAGCTTCTGAATGGAACTGTGGCAGGCACGATTGTCCCCGGCGAGCAAGGACAGGCAGAAGAGAGCCTCCAAAGACTCACGAGACTGTGGCATGCCACCTAACCTGCGAACAAAAGTACCACCTCATATTGTATTTGTCACAAATTGCAACTGCATGTGTTATCCTCCTGGCACTTATTGCAGTAGCACACTACTTGTGCCACGATTTTAATGCCATAGTTTAACATGCTAACACACCTTTAAATTACTTGAGCACCCCATGCGTTCTTTTAACTGCCTATTAGTTGCTTGTGGTGACTGCTGACTGCTCATCAGTTGCAGCAATATGAAGCGCTATGTACTTGTTTGCATGTAATGAACATTACACTGGGTTTTGTATGCTTATGTTGCATAGGCATTTTTACACATTTGTTGTTGAATGCTTCCTGTATAAAATGGGCTGAAGAGACTGTCAAGCTGATAAATAAGAGGTAGATTTAGCTTTGTAACTCCTAGCTAAGTACATAAGGACACAGAAAACATTTCTCTTGGCATCCACTGCATTGAATTTGATGAGGTTTGCTGCATTTAAAGAAATATAAAGAGTAGTGACTGTAGGCAATAGATTTTTTATTTAGGCCATTGATTATATTTAAACAAAGATTAAAAAACTAAAAAATATAAAGTACAATAGACTTCCGCTAATGCAACTCTGGTTACTTCGATTTTTCAGCTACTTCAATCCTGAATGAAGGTCCCAGCAGGCGTCCATGCATTTCTGTGGGACCAATGTTTCGTTATTTTGATTCTAAAATTAGCCTCCGCCATAATTCAAACTTGTCCAGTCAGCACACATGCACCTAACCATTATGGTAACCCTAATAGAGATCCCTTTAGTGGCGGTGTATGTCTCGGCAGAGCTTAGGGGACAATTAATGGATTGAAAACATGTAAAAAAGAAATGTCCCGCCGAAAACACATATTTTTGGCCTGGCCGAGGAGGATTTTCGCGCAGTAACTGTAGCTTACAATGTCTGATTATGGTATTTACCCTATTCTAATATGCACATTTAAAAAATATATATAGTTGGGCCTAAAATTGCCTGCACAATGCAATCACATATGAAATCGAAACAGCTTCGGGACGTTCATATGCTTTACCGCATAACATGGTGTATTGCGGCGAAGCTGATTTTTAAAATCGTGCGGCGAAGCTGATTAGAAAACCAGCTGCCATTGTGCAACAGAAATTAGGCCTCTTAGACCTTTAACAATTTTTCTTGCTAAAAAATTGGATGCATATTAAATTTCTACTTTGTTTAGGTGCTTTAATGTCATTTCTACATTATTTCCCTGCCTTTAACACATTGAAAGTGGCACCCATTTTTTGGCACCCGCATTTGATTAGGGCATGTTAGTATGGGGTAATATTGCCAAATGAAACAGCAGTGTGCTTTGGTGTTTCTCTGCATCTTGTTTAACTTGACCCGCTCTACAATTCAATCACTTTCAAAGGTCCCATCAGGGTCGAATTAACGGAAGTTGACAGAATGAATTTTTCAGTTCTGACTCAGTAAAAATAACGACATCACAATTCTGTAAGCTGTTAAAGACATCTAAAGTAGGCAAAAGTAGTGCATTGTACACCACTTCGAAATATGCCACTGATTTGCGAGTAAAACTTGTGTGAAACCCTCGCAAGCATTGTAATTATTTCACATAAGCTCTAAACTTATATGTCAATTTTGTCCACTCAAGATACTCTAACAGGTGCAGTTTACAGAATCCTGATGATGAGGTACGAAATTATGTGGTGCTAAGTCGAGATTCTGTATGCTACAGCCACTACAATTGAATGGAACAACTGCAGCAAATTTCATTCAAATCAGTCCAGCATGAGAGTGTTTCTGCACTTTAGATGTATTTTAATATGAAAACCAGAGTTGGTTAAGGCTTCCTCATAAGACCACTTTTACTCAACTACACCCTTATAACAAATGGGCTACTAAACTTCAGGCATCCAACTTACGTGCACATGCAATCTGCACATTACACAAGAGAAACACTACGTGTGCAATCAAGTAGATGTGAATACTGTGAAACCAATGGAAAATCAAACAACAAAGTGTCAAGCATGCAACAAAGCTTTGTCCACTGCTTCTTCGTCTTGTTTGCCTTTGTTGTGCAATACTCCACCAACACAAAGCGATGAAGAGCTTATGCTACACATTGGTTTAGAGAAAAAAAGAAAAAGAAAGCATACATTATACAAGAACCTGAGACCTGTTTTGGAGGAAATCCTTAGCAGCTGCTGCACCAGAAGCCTTCAATGTGACCATGGCCATGCCTAGCTCCACTCCTCCCTTGTTCTGGAGTTGACTTTTTGATAGAGCTTCCTCGTACACTGCATGCATAAAAACACACATCAGTGCTTAAAAAGCCTTCTGATGAAAACTCAGCCAATTTGTGTTATGCGTACTTTTCCATCATCCTGCTGATTTCTGTTTACTAGATGTATTATACAGAATCTCATAAAACCACTAACACACATTGTGCAGGTCAATCCTGGCCCATACATCCCTTTTCTAGCAATTGGCCAAGAGCAGACAATGGCCACAAAACACGAGATTAACATAAGATTAATTATTCTTTTTATTTCTTTTTTCTTGCAACACCAATTACACCATTAGCATATGTTTCTCTAAGAAAGCAGCATCTTTAGAAGCTGGGGTAGTTTGGCAGTATTGTGTGCCCAATATGTACCACTTCCTCGATACTTTTCATCATTATAGCCAACTATTACATCAAACAGCAGTTAAGACTTAGGAAGCAGGCCAATAATGTTTGTTTCATTTATTTATTTCTCAGGCTTTTGTGATGGTGCTGAAGCACTGAAAGGGGGATCAAGACAACAGTTTGCAGGAATATGAAGATTGTGACTATGAAATTGAAATTGCAAAGACCCAAGTTAATTGCTAAAGTCAAAAGAAATTATCAAAGCCTCGCTAACTGCAATGATGCTCATTGGGATGTTTGAATGATTACTGTAACATAGCCAAAAGGCAGTTTGGAATGAAACCTTGAAGGGACTGAGTGGGTGCTTTGCAAACAATAATGAAGAAGTCAAAAAGATGTGGGGCGATCAGAGAGTCACAATAAATTGTTACATGTGCGCTAATTGGAGTACATTGCAGATATCACAGAGAGACTAAAACAACAGCCAAATAAAAGATACGGTCAGGTCGGGAATAGACTTTGCAAGGACACCGGGCACATGTCAAGGAATCTATGAAGAAATGTTCAATTGCACGAGACAAATTAGAAGAGACAATGCAAGTACCTAAGGAAGAAGACAGGACAGAGCATCACCCTACCTCGTTCCTTGCTCTGTCTTCGCCTGCTTGCACAATACGTACTTGTATTGTACCAACTAGTCCAATGAAACGTGTTAGGAGAGACAACAATTTAAGAAAGTGCTGCAGAGGCCACTAAGACAGCCTATAAAACAGTAAAAATAATTTTTAAATTATTGCCGTAAACAGGGGAACAACTATTTCAAGCTTAAACTTTGAAAAGATATATAGCTGGGTCCCTCCACAAGCTGACGTAGGCATAAAAATTGTTTATAATATTGTAATTATTTAAATGCATGAATTGGAGTAAGGTGCACTCAAATGTGGCAGCAGACAAGGAGAGATCACATGACGCATGTGTAAGTGTCGCGAGGACAAACTAACTTTGAAAATCATGGTGGGGTAATTCTCAGTGGTATAAATGTGTGGAAGCTTCACTAGTCTGTGACTGGCAATTTTCATGGGTCTGCTAAGAGAACTCATAAATGCTGTTCATGCGAACTGAATTAATTGATAAAGTAGTCAATGGATGCTGAGGTCCTTTCCTTATTCTGTGCCACTGTAGTAATGTTAGGGCTTAATATAAAATGCTCACATCACAACAAAATTTCAATACATCTTATTAAACAAAGCTCTGACTACACATTTCAGTTATGCAGTCACAATTAAACTTGTGCATTACAGACCCACATGCCAACATGCATAATATAGAAACATGAAAAACAAGAAAAAATTTAATTATTTGCACCTTTCAAGGCTTCAGAAGATTCACCAAGCTTTCCATAACAAAAACCAAGGAGGCAAAGCACTTCCTGTGAGCGTGACCCTGTCTGGAGGCAGTGCTGAATGGCTTCCTCATAACAACCTAGAGAGCTGCAGCAGGAAAGTAACACTACAATCAGTGGTAATCCATAAGTTGTGGCAATCATAAATTTTACTGCCAACAAATCTTTTTCCTTCACTTTACAGCATGTTATCTCCATCGTAGGCACCAGCACAAAGCCAGAGGCTTTTAGGAAAAACAACTGGTTAGTATTCAATCTAATATCACTCAAGTATCCCTTTCTCTTTTAGGCAGGAACGAAGCCTGTACAACACCTATTGCAGATATCTAGAAGCAGCAAAAGCAGCAAGCATGCAAGCCTTCAATCTAAATTTAAGCTTTTGTGAGTTATACATGCATGATTGGCCAGCACTGCTAAAAACACAAGCACAAGACGAATTGAAAGGATGCACACAATAAGGACAGAATAAAATTTAATTTGCATTATAGTCGAACCTCAATATAACAAATGGATACAGTCAAACCTGGTTATAATGAAATGGGTTATAAAGAAATAATGTATATAATGGGGGAAGTGAAATCCCCTTGAAATCCACATTGAGATTGACATTGCAGTACGTGCAATAATGAGTATAACAAAGTAATAGATATAAGGAAGTAATTTCACCTCCCTCTTCAACTTCGTTATATGATGAGGTTTTACTATAAATGAATCATTGGATATAATATAAAGTAAATCTAAAATTTTTCTCAATGATATTAGCATGTAACGATTATAGTACATATATAATTCTATTGGATTTTGTGTCGGATTTGAATTCATAACGAGGTTCAACTGTGTTAAACACAGTCAATCCAGGTCTCCACTTTCCAGTGACCCTTTTGTCTTAGCACTTGGTTTTGTTAGTTCACACATAAAGTATGGACGTCCATTTCATAGGTCTTGTCCATGTGTTCATAGTATTGCTTTCAGTGAAGGCACCTGTATAGTAGTCATCAGAATTTGCCTATATGAATGCCTGAATTCAAACTAGACTTTTTCCATAACAATAGACAACCTACTGCAATTCTCACATACCATTCTTTCTTTTTTTTTTTGCTGGAATGTATTGACAAATGTCATTTTTTGAGATCATTAAAAAGCACAATATTGTTGCTCACCATAACACACGTGCCAGGTTCACACGAATGCAATTTACATTCTCATCGGGTTGGCCAGGTAGCATCAGTGCCCTAAAGCAATGGCAGAGAAAGTAACGTAGTGAACATCTAGGAGGTAATAGCATACGGTTGGCATTTGTATGTTAAAAACACTTGAAATCATTCTCAAAACAATTACACTTTCATCTATAGTATCTTTTGTAAGCATGAAGTGGATAAACCAGCAGGAGCAAGTGCGTGAATGGGGTTTAGCATTACATAGCTGGAAGATTTATGAGATACCACATTGATGAGCCAAGGGTTATTTATCACCTATAGGAGTGCTTTGCTCCTCACCTGGCAACTCTACAATGCAACAAAAATGTCCATGAAACAAGAATCTCTAAATACTAAGAGCAGTACCTCTATGTTTACGCAGTTTCTCTTAGACATGTTCTTTACATGTGCACCAGTTTATGCATAGGTTAATGTGGACCAAAATCACAGTATACAGGCATTTTCATTCTCTAATTACCCTCCCACCAATCCCTTGTCAAGCCTAGGCCCAGAACTGAACCTGAAACTCCATGCTGAGGGCTGTACTAGCATGAAGGATCACATGAAAGTGATCTTAGAGAATAGAGCCATTGTCATTAAATGTTGGCCCATCAATGCACTTATGCTTTTAACAATAGGCGTCACATACCAAGCGACACAAGTGACGTCCATGCACATCATTCGAAATCAATAAAGACCGGCAAAAAAAAGAATAGATTGTAATAACAGCTTTTCTCACAAAAGGGCACTTGTGAAGTAAGCAAAAAGCATTTTTAAGCAAACCTCAAGTACCAGTTAAAAATTGATAACATTAAATAACTGTTACATTTACTTACTGCATGTCTGAATAAAAAATTCATTGCAGGTTCCAGATGTATGTGGCAGCATGTCTTGGCAGAGCTTAGGGAACAGTGAATGCGTTGAACACAATAACGGTACCTCACAACGTCTGATTACGGTATTTACACCATAATAATGCGCATCTTTTGTTTTCGAAGCAAACTGGGCCGAGAATTGCCTGCACAGTGCAATCGGATACGAAACCAGCAGAATCGTCTTCGTGACGTTTGCACGCTTTACTGCATAACATAACTGTGATGCGGCAAGGCTAACTAATAAAAACCATGCGGGGAAGCTGACTTTAAAAACCGGGTGCCATTCTAAAAAATCGGGTACGCATTAGATTTCTGCTTTGCTTAGGAGATGTAACCTAATTTCGACGTTAGTTTTCTGTATTAGATACATCGAAAATGGGCACGCATTTGACTTAGGCGCGTGTTAGACACAGTCAAATAGTACCAAACGAATCAGCAGTGTGTTTTGGCATTTTTCTACATCTTGCTTAATTCAACCAGCAAGATTATTCGATCAATTTTGCCGGCCCCACCAGCGTAGAATTAACAGAAGTCGACTGTATCAAAAGCAAAACCTTTCAATGCCCTCATTCAACATCAAACACTTCCGAGAGGTCAATGCAACTGTAACTGTGCCAATTCAAACCCAGCAACAAAACACATGCAGATTAATCTGACCCATCCCTCACAGCCTTTGTGGGGAAATTCCTTGCTCAAAAGTAAAGCTCATTCTAGGCACAAGGAAGTGAAACAGACCTCTGAACAAATTAGCACAGAGAAAGATTATGGTAACTAAGCTTCTTTCATATAAAAAACAAACTAATAATAATAATAACAACAATACCTTTTGTAAGCATCCCTGGCCTTTCTCAGTAGTCCTTGGCGTTCTAGCAGTATACCCAACATGTTGAGTGCTGCGGGATCCAAAGCTCCTTCCAGAGCTATAACAAATCCGCATGTAAACATGCATCAACAGTGGTCCGCAAAGGGTCATGCAGACTTTATTTGCTCAATGTCCACAAAGTATGTGAACAAGTAACGATGTCTACCATGTCCACTTTATGATATTTATGAAACAGACGCTGCATGAGTGCTTACAAAAGTGCACAGCTGAATTGGACTAGTAGCCTGATTCAAGAGAATGAAATGATTATCTGCACAAATCAAAATAAGCAAATTCATGACATAATGCAATTCTCCAATCAAATTTTAAAAATTTGAACATAGAAATAACTTGAATGCAACAAATGGCTATTATATTTAGCGTGATCTCTGAGAATGTTGCAGCATGTCAAGTGGCTTGTCTTGGAAGCCCTGAGGCTGTGTTATGTTTTCTTTTTTCCTGTAAAAAAATTCTAAAATACACCGATTCCATAGCTCATTTGTCCTTTGTTTTCTTCCGTAGCCATTTCATTATACTATTCGCTAAATATTCAGAGGATTTTGCTTTCACATTAAAGCTGCTTTTACCAAGCGAGTCGCATTCTTCATGTGCATGTGTGGAAATGTCCAAACTGTAATCTGTATGGGGGGGGGGGGGGCAGTGAACAAGTCGGCATGAACAGAGTGAAATGCAGTTGGCAAGCCGACTTTATTACTAAGCTTCAACATGCTGATCCCGTGCAATAACACTTCCACATAACGCGATCCACAGACTGGATCGCACGGTTGCGTGTTTGCGGCGATGCAGTGCTCACATATGTAATTTACTGCTTCGTATCAAAACTTCCAAATGTTCACAAATCATCAAAATTGCAGGAGACTCTTTACTGGCCAGTCGGAGGCACCCCACTTCCGTTTCTTTCAGATAGATCAGATTGTGATTTTTTTTCCTGCCAATATCTGCATGTATGCTTATAATGAATATCAGATACAACAAACATACTTTCATGTCAGATGTAACTGTGTTATAACAAGGTTTGACTGTAGACGTAGCCCAAACTTAATCTTAACGTTCCAGTTGCTCATAGAAATCTTCAACAAAGAAACTTTCACTCACCGACAGTGCGTGAAAGAGCATCAGAAGCAACAACCAACGTATCCCTGCCATGCTTCTGAGCAGCAGTTAGCCCAGACTCCTTGCACAGCCAGCTGGCATAGGCGCGAGCTGCATCACCCTGAAAGAAAATGAGAAATCAAAGCACTTATTCACCTTGTTAGCTACATTGTAGTAAAAATGCTGAACTGTACTGCCAGTTCTCAAAACCAAAAACTGTGTCCACATTTGTTTGAGCCAAACTGTTCAAGTGAGCACAGACATCAAAAGTATGCTTCAAAAGTCTGTGCACTGATTCACTGGCTGACAAATTGATGGGGCTTTACATCCCAAAACTGCACTGTGAGGTATGAGGGACACCTTAAAGGGAAGCTGAAGAGTCTGTCGAATTCAGTAAGACGCTCATATATGGACGCGGGAACCTTATAAACCATGTAGGTAAAATTTGGGTTTTTTTTTTTTTTTCAATTAGGAGCGACGTTATCGTCGGTTGAAATTGCTCTGTAGCTCCACCCGCCGTCGAATGCCGCGCGCTGCTGCTGAACCGCAGTGTTGTGACGTCAACACTAGTGTTTTGTTCCTTCGCAGCGTCCGCGGCCGTGCCTGACCGCGCTTGTTTCTGCGTGCGCGCCATCGTAATCTGCTTCGATCGACCCTGCATTCCTTTGTTGGTGCATCTGCGTGTATGTAGAGTGATAGTCAACATGCGTGGTAGTCAACGTGAGTGGTAATCAACGTGAGTGGTAGTCAACATGGTAGTCAACAGATGAAGGTCACTACACATACTGCATGAACCGGGAAGCTTTTCACGCGTTTAAACCGTCTTTGTAGATTGCTGACAGCTTTGGACAGCGCACAAATGCCGACCACATCCCCGCTTACGTTCCACGAGGAGGCATGAAGGAACACAACACTACAGTTGTTTGACCGGAAACGAGCTCACTAAATCGGCGAAAGATTGGCGAGATCACTAGATCGCTTTGCAAAAAACATACTCACCAAAGAGCATTTCCAACACGAGGAGATCCCAAGACTTTGCTTTCGTTCGCATCGAAAGCACTGCTCGCCCCAGCATCGTTTGCTTCTTCGAGAGGCCGGCTCTTCGCAATCGGCTCGTACATGTAGGGAGTAACGCCGAACTCCTCAGAAAAACGCAGTCTTTCTAAATTTTCCATTACCGTCTCAGAAAAACAGCACCGAACTACCTGGCACCGCGCTTCATGTGTAGCGGCAGCGGACGGTTACTAGAGTTGACGTCACGTGGCGCCCGAGCAATCACAGGCGGAAACGAGACGCGCGAGCTGGGCGTGTCCACTGCTGCATTTTTCGTCGAAATAAAATATATTTGCGCTTTCTTTCACTCAATTTCGATACGATATTCGAATTCGGAGGGTTGAAAACCATTATGTACAGATTTTTTCTGGAAAGCCTTTCAGCTTCCCTTTAATACAATGCTCCAGCACAATTTCTACACTATATTTTTTTTAATGTGCACCTAAATCTAAGCACACAAGCATTTTCTGCACTCTGAAAGAAATCAGAATGCAACCATCGTGACTGAGAAAGAGACTTACAACCTTCACTGAGAGAACAACATAGCAGTGGTCATGCAAAGGTCCAGCCACACTAGCAATGGAACTGTGTGTTCCCAAGATATAATGCACAAACAAGGGTAAATATGTCTTGCTACTACCTTCCTATGTGTTGTCCTCTAATTCGAAGACGATCATCAGAAACATTATCTTTTGCTCACTTCCTCTGTGTAACAAACAAGTGCCCATTTTGTAACATTGGCACCACATTTATCCCCAAGTAAAAGGGAAAGTGCAAACCAACCGAAAGGTAACATGAAGCTACAAAGAAAACTTATATGCAAGTTCACCAAAAAGAAAGTTGTTTCAGGCGTAAACTTCATTATGGCCCAGAAATTGAATCCACTACTACACCATTTCTGAAGGTGGCGCTCTACCAACTGAGGTAACCAGTATGCTGGCAGATGGTGTGCTGGGGGTGAATTAACTGACAACTCACATGAGCAAGAACACCGAATTAGCAAACGAGCTCTGCAGGGAGCTGCAGAGTGTAAGAATTTTTATGAAAGAAGGAAGATTTTCCTTTATCATGAAACTTCTTCCACCTCACAGATTCCTGTTGAAGTGATTCACTTATTTATCTCAGATATATGCACGGCACAATGCGAGACAACTGTCAAAAGTACACAACCTGTGGTGTCCATGAGTAAGCATGTCGCTGCAATGTACTCGCTGCTTTCATACTCACATGATTTCCGAGTCCCATGCAGTGTCTGAACAGGTCGACAGTGTCATGATGCTGCACTTTTTCAGCAATGAATGCCTGCCCCACCCATGGCCGCATCGCTGTTGGTTCTATAGACTGGGCTTTTGCAAAAGCTTGGTACGCCAGCTGCACATAAGGATGGCAATAATGAAAACATGATTGAGTAATTGGAATGCAAGTTAGTTACAGACTGGAACATGCACATTAAGTTATTCCATGCAGTTACTTTCTTTTCAACATACCTGCACGTTGCCAGCCAGGAGGTACAAGGCACCAAGGTTTGTCCATGCGTACAAGTTCTGAAACATAAAATATGCCATTCTGCTGTGTATTTTGGGCATTATCCAATTACAGCAAGTGGAAGAGGTCAGAATCAAGAAAGCTTAATTAGACTGGGTTGCTTAAGCCAAAATGCACAATGACACACAATAATGTGGCTTTGCACAAATGTTTTGCCACACCTATTCTTTTGTACTGGTTGTCATATCGCCACAAAACTACTGCAATTTCAAAGAAACCAGTCTGCACCATATGTGTAGTCCACACAGGACAAAATTGGCTAAAAATGATTACAGTCTAGCCCGGTTATAACAAAGCCACTTATAGCGAAATAGCGGTTATTACGAAGGGATTTCAATTTCCCATTCCCAATTTTGCATTTTCAATACACTTTGGGTCCAGTTTTAACGAAGTAAATAAGAGCGCGTAAGTGGATATAACGAAGAGATTTAATACCATCCGAAAAATAATCTGTCAACACATTTTTGCGTCCTTGAGGCAATTTTTTCAGCGAAAATAAGAGCAAAATTGGCGTCGCTGCAACCGCTGATGCTGCCGCCGCGACGGCCTGCTTGAACAGCTTTGTGATTCCGCTAGTGACTTGAACCTTGTGCCTGCGGGTCTAAGCCACATGGACTTCGTTTTCGCCGACGAAGACCTTGTTGCCACCGAGGACTTCACGACTGAAGAAGTTGCCAGCAGTGTCATGGAAGAGACCTTGGCGGACAGCACCTCCGACAGCAAATGCAACGATGCTAGTTGTGCCCCTAAGCCGGTCACCTCCGCAGCGGCCATCGCAACTGTTGACACGCTACAGATGTACCTCGGGAGTCCAGAGTTCGACCAGATCTTTGGTTCGCAGTTGGATGGTATGGAAGCCGCAATCCTGAAGTCCGCACTCGCGAAATGGGTTGAGGGGACGCTGGACCACTTCTTTCAGCGGCAATAAATCGGTATGCCCATGTTTGCATTTTTTTTTCATAGTCCACATATTACGAAATAGCGGATATAGCGAAGTGATTTCCGATTCCCGCAGACTTCGTTATAACCGGGCTAGACTGTATTTGATGTACACTCATAGTTTATCATGCAGTCTCCACAGTTCCAAGTTTGCAATTGGTGTGTGAAAATATTATGCACATGCGCTAATTACTACTCTTATACATCTTCACTAACACATCAAAATAGACTGGAAGAGTAAAAACAAACCATGTTACTCAATAAAGCATGTGTTACAACACCAAATAACTGCTTCTGCTGTCACATTATAACCCTGGCCTTAGCAAAGCCGCTGACCATAAGATTTTAATAAATTACGCGGCTTAATATCCTGAAACTGCAATAGTGCATTAGGAGGGACACTGTAGGAGAGCTCTGGATTAATTTTGACCACTTGGGGCTCTTTAGCATGCACTTAAACCTAAAGTGTCAAAGTGCTTTGCATTTAGCCTCCATCAAAACATGGCTGTCCTAATCAGGAACTGAACCCATGACCCCGTGCTACGCAGTAGAATGCCACAACCACTGAGCCATCAAGGTGGGTGACAATAGGCTGAACAGGAACTGCTTCCTAAAATTGTGACAGGCACATTTCTGCATAATCACTGAGCTGATTCATCCACTTCTCTTGAATGTTTTAATGCGTGCAGTCTCACTGTAATTCTCACTATTACAGTGTTTTCTGAAGTCAACAGGACTTCAGAAAACACTGTAATAGTGAGAACCTGTGGGGGTACACTCTGCATGTGGCTGAAGGCATGCTGCGGATCCAGCCACACATAGTCGTTCCATGGTACTCCCCAACCTGTAGCATGGATAATCAGCTAAGCTGGGTTCCGACGAATAAGGCAACCAGCGGTGTCAGCTCTAACAAAATTTAATGCTGCGAGCAATAAAAAACACTTGCAGAGGGAAGGCGCACTTTGTAAAAAGGTAATAGAGTAAATAGGCTTTCCTCATTGTGTGTGATAGTCAGGCAACAACGTCACTCATTGGTAGTGGTAGGTATCAGTAAGGTCATTGGTCAAGTTCAAAGATCAGGCGCTAGAGAGAGGGAGCTCTTTTATATGGTTTTAACTTTGCAAGGGGAATGAGCATCAGATATCTCGGGCATCAGATACCTTTGCCTTTCCCACAAGTTTGGGGGAAGGGCGCGCGCATCATGAGAGCGAGAGAGAACCGAGAGGGCATAGCGCGCCTTTCCTGTGCCTACCTACCAGCTCTCAACGCGTCTGTAACGTGCAATCACGTCTACATGAATACATGGGAGGAAATGGTCACACGTGCGTCCCACAAATCACAATGGGCATCCCATCCCAAACAAAAATTCTCATACTTTTCGACTGTAGTTCGCATGCCACAGAAATTCAACATTTCATCATCTAGATCACCACAGATTGTGGTCTAAAAACATACGGTACATGCGCTAAAGTGACAGTATAAAAAAAAAACATATGTGTAGCTATTGTAACAGCCTATCTCAAAAACAGAAATCTGTAAAAGTAACCACAGTTATTCTAACTTTCATAGGATGCACAAACTGATTTAACTGAATAGAAAAGAACGAAGAAAAGTATGAATTATCAGCTGGTGACCAATTCAAAGAGGTATACTAGGATATATTATGATGATCAAAAGAGACTCAGCACATGAATGCAACATGTATACTTACATTACCCTCTAACTCAAGGGATTTTATAAGGCAGTGCTGAGCCAGACCATAATTTTCTGTGCCTGAAAATGAAAACATGACTTTTTACATGATATCCTCAGACACATAATGCACATGTTCTTTCCAAAGCAAGGCTCCTCTATACAAGTTGTACTGCTAAGCACAATATTAGCTTCCCTGACATTAAAAATCAGTGGCCTCATGCTCTTCTATATGTCTTTAATGCCTATATACATAGCAGCACAGAAGCTGTACTACTTAGAAACACATTATTTTTTAGACTGGAACATCACTGTACGTCTCTGAGGAGAACAACCAATTTGTAATGACTCAGGGAATAAATGTTCTTCCATAAGAAACCCTCAAAGCTCTCTGCTGTTCTTTAAGTTTCTGGATTACAGGGAAAGCAAAGGCAAACCATACAGGTCTTGAACTCACACATTAACAAAACAGGCACTCTGCAAACTTTGACTGGATTAAGAATAAATCATGTTATCCTTAATAAATCTTCAACCAGTATCCTACATAGGAATGCTATATTGCGTAACAGAACTCTTTTTTTATCACTTTCATTTAAATTCATAAACAACCTAAGTCAAGTTTTTTTTCTGGAGTATGAATTTTGTTTCTATCTTGGTAATGACAAAGCAGAAATGTCCATGGGATTTACACACTCGCAATACTGTTCAAATCATCAAGACAGGCATAACAAAAATAGCAACACTACAAGGGGAGGAACTAGTAAGGTGGTTTCACCAAACCTGAGGAGACAGCCAGTACCCCGAGGCTGTTCCAGTAGGCAAAGCAGTCGGGACTCAAGGTTACAGCATTGCGTATGCTGGCTAAAGCCTTGGTAAAACTGCCCTTCTGAAGACGTGCTTCCACCCACAGAGCCAGACCCAAGTCATGCCACAAAGACGCCAGCCGTGGCTTCATTCCCAGGGCTGTCATGTAGCACCTATGTGAGACAGAAAGAACAATTTAGAGCAAAGCCGAGCAATAGGCTTGAATCAATGCATTCTAGACAGCTACTCGGCAATAAGGTAAGGGGACAGGGAATAAATGGTAGAGAATTATGATGGTATTGTGATAAAGGCCAGCGTATATTGAACTGCACAGTGGACAGATGAAGATGCAGGTGACCTACATCTAGGTTAATACACTGTGGTCTCTCTAAACAGTCCCAAGGAGTACTGATCATCACAGGTTCAAGTTTAGTGAGCCCCGAGGCAGTGAAAGCCATCTCATCACCTAAATTGGTACACTGCAGTGAGCACACGTTTGGCCTCCAAATAGCACTGCGTGAAACATAGTAGCACCCAAGTTAACAAAGGTATGATTTTTCTAGACTTCCACCAGCACCTGATGCTGTACAAACACCCAGTCCTGGGAAGGGCCTCTGCACCAAGGACTAGCATGTCGCTGCAAAAGGAAAGCTTCCCACAACATGTCACAAAGGAAAGAACGCTCCCCACAGCTATGCTCCATAATCTTGCGATGGCCAAAGGGCTGGATCGCAAGAGTGTAGCCAGTGCATATGCCACGAGTGTTCACCTTTGATAAGTGCAGCCTGGTGTAGGAGGAACACACGCAAGTTCTAAGCATCGCTTTCAGCTTAATATCTGGAAAGAAGCAAAGCAAAGTGGGCTCGTGCCATAGTTGGAAACATCGTAGATGAGCTCAAGCCTAAGCTATTCCTAAAAGCGCCATTGGATGAGAAGAAAACATGTCAGCACTTTGGGCTGTCCCAGAGATGCCACCTCTGCACTTGCTCTCATGACAAGGGTGTGCACAGCACAAGCAAGGGCTTGATACCCATCAAGACTGGTTCAGTGGAAACTGACCACTTCTGGGGCAGAGGAACAGCTGAGTGGCAACACGGCCAACGCCCCAACCTGACACAGGTGAAAATGGACAAGGAGTAAGTAAGGGCAGAGTAATAGAACATCTGCAAAAAGGCCATGGGGTGCACCCTAAACCCCACAATGTACAGGAACTGACACTGTACAAATGCCCTGTGTGCAGGTTCACAATAATGCAGAACCAACTTGCCCAAAGCTGGCCCTTGTGAATAATGATGGAAATTGTGATGGAGAAAATAATGCGCTGAATATGCTTAATTCTCTAATTGGGATCACATTTTAAGTTCACTCTGCCATGGAAATATCTACAACAGGCTACAGTGCCTGAAGGGTTCAGCATTTGACCCTTTCATGTTAAATTGCCTAGAAAACGCCAGTCAGGGACAATTAGGCATACTGGTAATGACATCAAAACAATGCTTGTGTTGCCCCCCCACCCCCACACATGCACACTTTTTTTTTCACAGACGCTTAATATGTTAGAACCGAACATAGAATAAACTGCTTTACTTTGTATTGGTCGGCTAAGTATTACTTCAGTTATTGTTCAGAATTGTGTACCAACACTCTGGAGGTGTTGGATTCCATTCTTGAACAAATGTGCCCTTGACCACTTGATTTTGCCAATTTGAACTGCTCATGTTATAACGCATCTGCCGGTCAATGCACTGTGCAAGGGCCCACTTAAAGATATTGTGACGAGGTGCAGAGAAGCAGCTCAAAAATATGCACCTCAAAAACAAAAACAAAAAAAAAAGCTGCTAGATAGCAGTTCTTGAAACAGTCAACAATAAAAAGATGTGACAAGATGAACATTCTCTTCTCACCACGAGAGAGCCTTCTGTATTGAAACCAGCTTTGTAGCTCTGTATTGAAAACCAGCATGATGACGATGGAATGACATAGCAGGAGTGATGAAGATGGAACAACAACGACGGTCTGATGACAATAGTATGACGACGATGTCATCATGAGAATGGGATGATGATGATACCGGAATGATGACATAAGTAAAACGACGATGCTGTAGCAATCATGGAACAAACACTATAGCATCACAATGATCATATGACTACGAATGCATGACAATGGCTGTATGACAACAGTGCAATAATGACAATGGCATGGCAATGGTGGCATGACAACATGGCGACGACTTTATAAGACAGTGATGTGATGACCACGGCATGACAACAATTAGATGTCAAAACTAGAATGACAACGATGGAATGAGCAGGACTGCATCACAATGACGATATGGCCACGAATGCATGGTGACAATGGCATGATTATGGCAGCATGATTATGACGACGAAATTAGAGTGGTGGAATGATGGTGGTGGTGTGACAATGGCAGTGCGATGAGAATGAAATGAAAATGCAGTGACAATGATAGAATGAAGACAGCAGAATCATGATGACGGCATGGCAAAGGAATGACCACATCAAAATGAAGGCATTAAACTGACGACAGTGTGTTTGTGCTGAAGCTCACATCCACGCTTACGTACATCACCTGCTGTCTTGGGCCAAAGAGGTTCGCACTACATCCAGTGCCAGTTTGCACTATGCCCAGTGCAGTTATTCAGGCAAGACTGAGCCTTCGTATATATCGTATTTTTGCACATCAGGGTTGGGAGTTATGTGTAAATTTTGCCTTGAGGTGCGGCTTCATGGCAGCATAGCATGCGCTGCTGTAAAGCCACATTTTAAGAAAATGTTCTCGGCCATTTAATGTTTTGTTATCTTCTAGGGAACCTTGTCCTATTCCAACCCCAGAGTGTTGAAGCTCCTTTCTTCCCTCCTTCATGGTCGCCCATTCTCCTCCTTTTTATGCATTGCCATTTTGCGTTAAGTAGTTAGTGAATAGTACATGTGGCGCCGGCATACTCACAGTGCAAATGAAACAAAGACACGAAGAAACAAACACCACGGACAAGCTCATATTTCACCCATTCCCGCGAAGTTCCCTCGATCTGCACGAAGCACTTTGCGATACGGCGAAGAGCCAAATCACCGTTGGGATATTCAGCTTGGTCACATTAGCATTGTTGACAATGCCCATATGAGGGCTGCTCTGTCCATGCTGTCATCCTCTTTTGTGTGAATGTTAGCTGCTTAGTGACCTGATTCACGTCACGTCACATGACTGATTCGTCCATGGTCACGTCTGTTGTATGAATCCAGCTTTATCAGCATCGCCAAAGAAGGGCGGTGGGGGGTACCGAGCCGCTAACCGAAGATATATAGGTCACGGACGAGTCGTACATCTGCAACTGGTGACTTTTTTTTTTGCAAAGATTTGAGCGTTGTTGTATGCAGTTACTTCTGCAGGTTATACATGCTTATATTGTTTTTTTCCTGGCTGTTGTAATTGGCGTCGAGTTATATCCAGAAAAATATCTACAAATAGATCTGCCAAGATACGGACCATCCCACCAGCAGCAGCCATGCAAAGCCCGGAAGGGTCGGCAAGAAAAGCTTCGCTTTTAAACTCACTTTTGAGATGCCTTTATAAGCTGTTCCTGGTCACTATCCCGCTGTTCGCCTTGCATCAAGGAAGTGGGTAGCTTCAGTGAGGCCCAGTTAATTCCGTACACAGCAGGGACCAAGCAAATATCACCCATGAGCTTCCACAGGCACACGAGTCGACTCTGAAGTGTCAAGGCCCTGCACAAACACATGACCACCATAGTTCACAGGAACAATCATGCCACTCTAGCTGTTTCCTGAATTATAAACGGACATTAATTGTTCCCAATATGTTAGTGAGTATGTGTAACACAACACCGACATCGAAATTTCAACTTTCCCTCTTCTCACCGTTGGAAAGATAGAAAAGGCACTGCTAATCATGAAGCCCAATGACAAATTCTCAGAAAATGTATATTGGTTTATTTTTCAGTTGTTTTCTACAGTTGTTGTACAGTTGTTTTCAGTGATTTTATTTTCCCAAGGACAGCCATCTAGTATGACATTGCCAGCCCATGGAAACATACCCTGTGTTGATTATGTGGTGCTAAAGAAAGCACACATCACACAGTAGATTCCCCATGGTGCCATGTCCACTGCTCTCCAATAAACCTGCCTAATTGGTGCATAAAATGCTACTTTAGATATAATCAGTAAGATTGGAAATGTTGTTTAAAATGTCAGATAGACCGCAATGCAACATACAGCCTCAGTTAACAGGCTGTTCTAGCAATCTACAATATTGTTAGTGGCTTGCACTAGAGTTCATAAGGGGTGCACCAATTTACACAATGTAACCTTCCTTAGAGATAGGAAAAACATACATGCACTTTTGTGACACAAAGGCATCACAGCAACTAGTTTCACATCTTTATAGTGTCTGTATCACTTTACAACGTTGTACTATCCCTTCTGCAAAGCTCTGTATAAGGCTGGAAGTATTCATAAAGCAAATAAACAAACAAATAAGTGAGCAAGTAAGTAAATAAATAAATAAATAAATAGTTATTTCTAATCATCAACTGTAACCTATCTTAAAGAAAAACCATACGATTAATAAATCATTGAACATTAGCCAACACTACACTATGATTCATAAGGACAGATTAATGTACACAGCCATTTCAAACAAGGAGATGTATACTATTCTTATCTGTACTCCCTATGATCATCTTTATCCTACGAATAAACTCCACTGCATGACAAGATACCTGTGCTGTTCCAGCTGGTGGACATGACAAAATTGCAAACTGGTGGCAAAAAAAAAAGAACAAAAGAAAACCGTGGCCCTACTAAGCTCATGCCTGCTCATGCGTATGGCAAATAATTATGTGAGATGATGCAAGGTACATCTTTAAGCTGGAAATTGCAGAAAAAAAGGGGGTTAATTTTATATTCCGACAAATACAATATTTAAGTCGGTCAAGCTAAATTTTCATCAGGAAGGCCACAACAACAACTGCTATGCTGTGACCTGGGAAACATACATGAGAAAAGATGCACTCGTTAAGGATGGCAGAAAGGTGCATCCCCTGCTATCACAACTGTCTTTCATATTCTTAGGTGGTCTCCCTTCGTAGAAAATGAAAATGCCCAATGCTGCTTAGCTTTCATGCTATGAAGAGCCTGTTCAGAGAGACACAGCCAAGCCAAGCCAACAAGCTGCTTCACCAAATGTTACCTAGCAGCAGTGTCCAATGCCGCTTGGCAGTCATCCAGGCCAAGACCACAGAGCCCTTGCTCCAAGTGCTCTCGCGCCAGTGCTAGCCTGGCCTCTGCCAGACCTGAAGAAAGTTGGTTGAGAAATAAAGAGAGAGGAAAAAGACAAATACTTGTGTCTTGACCATTAGGATTCAAAATGTTTTAACATTCCTATTTCTTTAACTACTGACGAATGTTTACATTCACTTTCTGCTCTTCCTCATCATTCATGGAAAAATGCATATTTACACAGACACAGAAGCCAGCTCAGCAACCAGAGGCCGCTGCAATGCAGTGCATTTGTCCCAAGTAATGTTTCTTTTTTACCTCTTTAGTGCAAGCATAATTACAAACAAACAAATTCGTGCAGTTTACAGACTCAAGTAATTATGCGATACTGTAAGAGCCAGCCAGCAGTTCTTTTTCTTCCTTTTTGGTCATCAACATGCTTAAATAAAAAACACAAGCATAAAAGGCATTTCAAAATTTTGAAAGACAGTGGTTCCACACAGTGGCTAACATAACTCACAAGGCAGCCTAAAGATAGTCGCCGTCATTTGTTGGCTTTTGTTAAGTGCTCTAAAAAACATGTAGAACTTATGTGCTATCGCTGAAGAACTGTGTTTCTCAACACAAGCTTTTCAAAAAACTCTGTCACACTTTCTTTGATATTTTTTCTTAATTCTCCGACAGCAAAGCGCTCACCTTTGATTGCAGGAACATACTCCGGATTGACGTTGAGGGCTTCTTGAAAATTATCTGCAGCCTCCTTGTGCAGGCCCTGTCGGGACTTGATTATGGCTGTCCTGTGTTTGAATAACGACACATTTGTTTGCCCTAATCTCATCAAGACAGTCATAGCATGTCTTGCGACTACACCAATTGGCTCTCAATATGCCGTACAGTGAACTCTCGTTAAGCAAATTCTCGCATATAACAAACAACATGGAAATGTTTATTTGGTTTTCCATAGACTCAATGCAAAAACCGCTTCTGAAGAACCACTTCACACGTGCCCTTCGGTTCAGACATACATTTAGAGTGACCATCACTGCTAACGATCCTGGAAGGATGCCTCGATGCACGGCGCCCGGGGGCCACACACACACAGCGCCACACACAGCATGTGGCGCACGAGGACGATGTTATAACGAAACGAACCCGGTACATTCGTATCGCAAACGAAACCTGTAGCAGCTGCCAGAGATCAACCCAGTGTGCTTCTGCCTACCTTCCTCCTCCACGACGCTTCATCTTGTTTCTCCTTCCCCACTTCGCTTTATGTCACCTAGACTTTCCTCTAGGTTGTGTTGCTTTGCCACATGCTCAGCACGCACCTTTGTACTTTCGCTAGCTTGGAGCCTGCACTGATGGCCTGTGAGGTGGTAGATGCCTGCTTTAACTCCCTAGCAAACTTTTTCCAGCAGCATGAAGGTACATAAGGATGTTTAAGGTCATTAGGTTAGATGAAAACGTTTGTGGCTGCTTGCGAATTTGTACAGAAGCACCAAAATCCATCACGGACTGGATGAAACCAAGCAAGAGTACCACTTGAAAACAGTTTTTCTATTAAGTTCAGCTAAATAAATGCTTTTTATGTCATTTCTCCCCCGTTTCAAATTTACTTCATTTACCGTTTTGAAGTAAGATATTTGGATGCACTTGGTCATGTTGCCAATTATTCTTTTGATAAGATGAACTTCCGATAAGACGAACAAATTTGCATGGTCCCTTCGAGTTCGTCTTAAAGGGAGTGTACCATACTTGAATAACTACACTGCATTTTTTTAGGGTAGTTATCAACTCGAAAACACCTCATGCTATAATTGAAACCAAGCTCAGAATACAGTGCTCTGCACTTGTATTCCAAGAAATTTAAGGTGGTGGCAGCACGGCAGCTTGGCTATGTGCCCATGTTTGAGTGGGCACTGCACATTATGTGTTTGGCCAACAATGATGATGCATATATCATTAGAAAGCACACACAGAATTCTATATCAAAGAGTTCTGGATTTTAATCTCATTTGGGGCAACAGTGAAGAATTTACTTCATTTTTCTACAAATGGCTTTATGGCTGGTTGGAGTTCTCTCTGCTGACCACTCTCAAAACGAGGGCAAGGAAATGCACTGGAAAATGTGCCCGACTATATACGGCACCTGAAAAAATTGTTCCATAGCAAGTGGTCCTGGAACAATTTGTTGAATAGAAAAACATGGTCTAGCCAAAACGCTTCTTTTAGGCCTCCCATACCTGGCATATGCTCAGTCTTCCTTTACATATGGGTCTCTTTGTTTAGCCAATGTGCACCTAGTAAGCTTGCCTCATGCTTTTTGCAGAGTAACCAAGGATTGAAGGCCTCAGAAGTGTCATTACGAGTATTATTTACATATGTGTGCATATTACAAACATTACAGAACTTTTATATACCCAATCCTTACGCACACAATAAAGGCCAGGCAGTAATGGCCATATCACTTTTCTCAACTTGGTTGTAGGATTCTCCAGCTATTTGTTGTGGAAGGCTCCATTTTACTTGTCTGAACTTTTCAATTTCTAAACATGGTTATAATACACTTGAAGTCAGGTTTATTGCAATGGGATATGGCAGAGTGTATTCCAATCAGCCTGGACTATTTGCTTAGTAGTTTATTCAGATGTCTCAGAATGCCACACTGTCCTACCTTATATAGAACATCTCAAAACCACAAAGGCTATCCAAAGGGTAATGTCCGTGCTTTATAATTCGTTCCAGCCATTTTTCCCAATTCTAATGCAAAGCACTCTTTGGCTCATTCCAGGCATCTTGCGATAGGTTTCTGTGTCACATCATTTTGAGCCCATGTTTCGAAGCACAACAGCCAAATGTGGCCAGTTAAGCAATTTCTTTTATTATGTTTGCCCTTTCAAGTTCACTTTTGCACAAACTGCTGCCTTGTTCAAGAAAGCCACCAGGAACTGCCACCATACTGCAAGTGCCAATGCTTTGTTATCCCCAAAATTTTTATGCAAGATTATTTTTGTTCCACATCATTCAGTAAAATGATTGTCATTCTTGCTCGCCTGATTTTTCCAGAAAAAAAATAATAAAATACCAATGTATAAACGCCTCACCATGAGAACAACGGCCAGCTACAGAAAGGGACTGCATTTGCCACTTGTTAGCGACTAAAAGTTCACACAAATCAGGTGAGCAACTATGCCGAGTGTTTTATTGAACAATATACACCAAAAATATACAATCTTATTGCAATAGTTGAGGAAGAATAAATCAAGATCTTATTTTAGAGTCAATGTAGTAAACACAGATCCGTGTATGACACACCACTTTATCATTAGCTAACAGGAAGAAACCAAGGCAAGTGTCATCCTTAACTGCTGGATTTTGTTTTTCCCAAAGTATATTTCTTTCCTGTTGCCTCTTTGTTTCAAGCTTGTCTATGACTCCAATACAGTTAAACCTCAATATAACGAAGTAGGTAAAGTCGGCAATTTGCTTCCTTATATAAAAATTTCGTTGTACGACCTTTTATGCAAATAAGTACAGTCGCCGATCGATTTTTTTTGCACGGAAAGGAGCCGCAGAATTTTCCAAATGAACAGGCAAACGAAAAAAGTAGGTTTGAATGAGAAAGCAATTATGACGAATTTGGGAGTCGGTGACGAATGATACGGTTTCATGCCACGACAATAATATCTTCACACAAGTGGTACAAATTAAGCAAACCAGCCACACTTTCGCGTGCACTCCACCTCCATGACTATTAACGTCGCCCGCACTGGGAAAGCACCGGCAGCGGGGAGCGAATGCTTCGTCTGGCTCTCGCTCCAAAGAGTCACCGAAACTCGAGATTATGCAACCTCCAATACTAAACCCAAGGGAAGACAGCTTACATAATGCCACGCCATCTCGGCACGCTCACTCTTTCCACATGTGTCAGGTTACCTCTAAAGCAGCATGCACGGCTGCATATGCGCTCAGCCGTGCTCACAGCCATGTGAAGCCACGACCTAGACACATGCCAGAAATCACGAGCAGGCCAACTTACCCTCTCCCTTCCCCCTCTTTCTCTCTGCTGGTGTGGGAAGACGGCACTCATGAAGCCATCATCTTTCTTGTCTCATACAACTTAAAGAAACAGCAGTTGGCAACCACGGCACATGGACCGTCCGGGGTTGTTGCTCCACCAGCCAATCACAGGAGCAAACAAAATAGTTTCCATGCGACCATTTCAAAATTGCATCATACTTGATACCTCTGGAGCATCTGCTGTTCTTGGAGTCTTTTCATTGGCGGAAGCGATGAAGTGTGCAACAGACATGGACAAAGTGTATGGAGTCTCAGTATAGCACTCTTCAAAAGTCTGCAGTGCAGTTCATTTCACTGCCGACCACGTATTATTCATGAAACTTCACTAACAACCGAAGCGAAATTTGACAATATATAGTTACAGCAAAGCAAGCATTTTATTTCAGTTCAATAGAGAACTAGGCTTTCACCGTTCCACTAAATAGACAAATGAAAACGTACAAAATTATGCACTTATAATTTTAGTTTTGTGGTTACTGCCTTACTTAGGCAACAGAAAACGTTTGAAGTGTGAACTATATTCAGCCTCACGGAGGAACAGTGGCTGTCTGTTATGAGGCGTGGGCGGGGCTTCACTGCAGACTTGAGTTGTATCCGACTATAGGATACTTTCCCACACACCTAAAGTACAAAGTGCGCAGGGCGCGATAGGATCTTATCGCACTTGGATTTTATACGGAACATGATGTGGCTCCACTTCGGCAGTTGCTCTTGTCATACAGAGTGCGATTGTAGAGGTGCGTTTACAAGCAGCCACTTGCAATTCAGTTATCTGACCATCTGCATTCGCGGAAGTTTCCATTTATTAACGCAATAGCATTAACGGCCCTCTGTCGCAGAAAATCCGGCGTCGGCGCCCCGCATCCGCCGTGCAGCATCGAACATCATTTGGCAAAAAGTATTTCAAACCATGCATACCCAATCCCGCAGGCCCTCCATGTGATGTAAGAAAGTTATTGAACTAATGGAATTTTCAAGGTAAAGTATGTAGAAAAATCATAAAGTACAACTTACGCACAACCTACAGATGTGATAGTGTTGGATTGTAATTTGAATATACGAGAAAACATAATTTTGTTATGCAAAAACTAAAAAAAAAAACTTCTCCAGCATTTCTACCAATCGTACAGCTGCTATGGCCTCATAGATTTGTGTGCGCAAATCTCTAAGGCCATAAAGCGACGGGCCTGGTTCCTTGCAACACCTCAAGATGGCGCTCGCCTCTGCCGCATCGCAGCTCACACAGGAGGCTGCATTTCTACCAGAAAGCTCGCCTTTATGCATAGCGTTCACCGCCAGTGCTTCCCAGTAAACGTTACAGTTACATATGCTGCAGTCGCTGGGAAGCGTGAGAAGCAGTCAATCTTTGAACGCTCTCGCATTCTACTCTTAAAGGCTCTCGCATTCCACTCTTAAGCGTCCACCAAATTTTTTGGTCTAAGCATTCCTTTGCGGAAAAAGCAAAATGTTTTATATATTGAAATCGCATACACACACACTTCGTTATATTGAGGTTCTAAATACATGGTGTTCTATGGACGAGAGGTTATGGAAAGTTAAATACTTCGTATCTGGAAGTATCCTCAACTGCGAAGTGTTCTTTCTGAGAGACTCATATGGGTTTCCTTTGTAGCTTCGTGCTACATTCGGGTGGATGACAATTTTTCCCTTTCACAACTCTAGTACAGTAGACCGAAACACCAAAGTACATTCACTTGGGCAAAAAATAAAGATCGAAAATGGAGCAACTTGCAAGCACTAACTTTGACTGAAGCTGGGTTGCTGTCCGAAGCCCACATTAAAACAAATGTATGGGCCAAAATGCTAGCAGCAAACTGGAGATATGCTTCAGTGAAGTTTTTCACAGCTCAATAAAGAAAAAAGGGCAGTTATTCATCCCCAATTGATATTCGGCCTAAGCTGGAACTGCAAGTTCACCACTATGGATCCTTGTGTCTCATCATAAACATTTCTGACCTAATATCTGCATCAAAGATATGTACTTACTCATATAGTGAAAAAAGATCTCTGGGATCTGCATCAAGGCACTTCTTGAAACACAGGAGAGCAGCACCAAGGCTGTCCCGCATGAGGTATGCCTCCCCTAGGCATTCCCAGCAAGACCTGCCGAAGCACAATAAAATTATCTTGCTAAATTATGATAAAAAATACATAGTGTAAGATAAACACTGGAAACTTAAAAAACAGTAATATAACAAACTTTCCTAAGTTGAGGTTCATTACACTGAAGGTTGACTGTAGCATAACCGAATGGGACAAACACAAGGCAAAGAGGATTACTATGCACAGTGCTAAGGTTAAAAACGGTGCAATGCCCCTCTCTTTACACTTCCTTTTGTGCTGCACCCCTGCACACCACTCTTGCATACGCCAGTCTCATTGATTGCATGTGAACGTCACCTACTTGTCATTGGGATCAGCTCGAAGTGAATTCTGCAGAGACTGCACTGCTTCTGTGGCATTGCCTAGTCTTAGCTGCTGAAGACCAAGCCTTAACCAGGCCCACTTCACTCTGCCAAAAAAGGAAGGGAGCCATCAAGTCAAAGCTCAACTGGTGCAAAAACAATCAAGTAGACAAGCTTAGTTTCAAAAAAAAAAAGGACACTTTAAGGGTTACTGTGCAAGACCTCCTTTAGACAACTAACACTCAAGCTACTAATTATGCCAAATATCTCTTAGGCATTTTGCTACAGGCCAACGTTACCTGCACTCTACATAATATTGCAACTTATGTCAATTTATCTCAGCATCTCCTAAAAGGTTTGAAAAGTTTGAAACTGTAATGCAAAATGTTATCATATCTCACACTTCTCATGTTTGGCAGGCTACAAGCACAAAATAAACCATACACATATAAGCTGTAACTGCAGTGAACAAACATTTAAACAAGTGCAAAATTTTGCCTATAAGATATGCTAGAAATATAGCTTACCTCTTTACAGGAAGTTGACTTGTAATTGCTTCTAGGAATTTAACATTTTGTTCCTGTTAAAGAAGTCAGAGGTGTCCAGAACTATAAGTGAGCACAACTTATCAGATGATTGGAACAATAACACTTGCCCACACAAAAATCACTGAAACATAGCTGAGCATCAAAATCAACCAAGTGGAATTAATGCCCAGGACAAAAAATTAACCTAGTCTATGTTATTTTTCAGTCCGGTCTACACAGGATAACAACTTCCACTTCAAAACTACATTGAAATCACTCAGTAGCTGCTGTCTGTTACATGGCTATTAATGCAGCACTAAAATATAAGTTTTATTTGTCAGAGGCCAAGTTCCCATCTTACAAATTGAAGTACAACACTGAAATAAGGTCTCAAAAACTGTAAGAAGCCACATGAAGTTACTAAAATATTTGACAGAGGCAGCTGCAGAGGTAGATTCAGAAGTACTAAGCAATGATCAAACGTTGCCATTTGCACTGGAAGACTGATAAAGAGCGCTATGTGTATCAGAAGGCAGCCACAAATTAGGCCGATAAAAAGGAGATTTTGTATTTACTTAATACTTGCTCTGTCAAACTATCAAAAAAGACAAGTGAGGAAAGCTTGACACTTCGATGGTTGATTAAATATTGTGAAAAGCGTGTGCCATAGTGACAGAGACTGTACCAAGGGCACAAAGAAATGAGCTATGGCATAAATCAAATGGTCTGGGTTTGTGCTGTCCCCTGCAGTGCATTGTGCATTGTGCAGTGCATTGCAGTGCATCTCTACCAGCATAATGAAAGAAAATTTTATTCCAGAAGACAGAAACAAGCAGACGTAGGGCTGTGCGAGCACACAGTTGCATAAACAGATGTAATTTGTAAGTGATGCTGTACAGCTGTGGTCAGAGCACAGTTTTGAATCAATTGGGAAGGATTTGAAAAAACTCTGTTAAACTGTGTGGCGGGCAACTTCACTGATAAAAGTGTTAGATTTGATTAAGCTTCTTTGGCTGTTTTCCCAAAATTCAGTGTACTTTATACAGCTTTTATTTCAATCCCAAAATTCAGTTCCTTTTTATTTGCGTACATATATTGTGTTTGTACATATGTGTGTACATATGTAATATGTATTGCATATTTTCTAGATAAACTTTCACCTGCTTTTCTTGGTGGACAATTTTTTGCATCAAGCTTACCATTCTTATTATTTTTTTCTTCAGTGAATATGTGGTTCATAAATTTTGTTGATACTAAAACATGCTGCAAGACCGCAGATCTTGCTCTTCAACACTGTAGTAGTCACTATAGTTGCATCCATACAATGCTTTTGAGAATCAGTCAAACAAGGGCACTATGTCACACAGAGATGTGACTATGTAGAAATTAAGCGCAAATACATTTGCTATTCAAACACAAATAGAATGAGACATTATTTACAACATCATGTAGGTACACATCATGTAGTACACGAATAGCATGAAGAAATTACGAGGTAGATACAACCTTGCATTACGATATGTGAACTTGACCAGCTAATCCGGTGCAGTGGCCACAGTGCAGACTACAAGACTTGCATCAGGACTACCTCGCCTCCTCTGTGCACCCCCTCCGTCTTTCTTGTTTTTGTCATAATGGCAGGTAAAATTTATGCAAACATTGCTTCGGTGGCAAGAAGACTCATGAGCTTGACCTGCCAAGCTCCATGAATCAGAGTGCGTGTGGAGTCGCATCTGAGTGCTGACTGCTGTCTTAGCTCTCTGATAAATTTGCTTTCACTGACTCTTTTCGCATAAAGTCGAATTACCAAAAAAACAAGAAAAAGCATTCTTCAACTCATCTTTATGTCCTAAACCGAAAACGCCGAATTCAAGTAATAAACCAGAACAAGCACTTTGCCCATATTCACAATCCTTGAAGCTTTGAGAAACAGTTATGCCGTCAAGTACCAAGAGAACTGCAACAAAAAATGCATTGCACATGTACTTTTCAGTTTTTTGATGCACCCATGAATAAATATAGCATTCCAATTCGATACTGCAGCTCGAAAAGCAGCTGTCAACTATGTCTCTACTATGGTTTTGCACCTCATCCTGAAATGTGAAGTGTGAACAGTGCAACAGAAACTAAGCCTTTATTTGTAATAAAATACAGTAGAACCCTATTAATATGTTTTTCGAGTCTCTGCATAAAAAAAAAGCTGCTGGGAAAATTTTCAAGTAAGGGAGGCTGCAGATGCCACAGCAACGTCAGGAACAGCTCTGAGTGACTGTCAGCATGGTTGTTAGACATCTCAACATTTTTACTGTGACCGGGGATGGCGCGGGCATATAATTAAGGGACACGTAAGATGTTACATGACAAAGGCTCCTTTTCACTCTTGCTATGCATCACCGCCTAACATGGCTTTATTGCAGTGAAGCTGACTAAAGAGCACTAGAGATTATGCATGTAAGACCTCGCTGGCCCCCGAAAAAATAAATATATCCATGCGCTCAGCGGATTTGGCTGTCCGATGGTTCCCAATAGGTTTTAACTGATGTACACCTCTTCGGGCACTTCGCCAATGCCTCTGTGCATGTCGTCTCCTGATATGCTTGTCTGCCATTTACTCTGGCTTGTGCCCCTTCAGTCACTTGCTACAATGTATACATTTATTGTCCTCGCAGCAACATGCTGGAGAAAATTCTCTTTTTCACCACTATATTCACATGACCACCGTATTCAACCACAATGTAAGATATAGGAACACTGCAGAATAGCGATGAATTAAATGGGAGCATAATACAAGGAAGTCAATGAGATTCAGGTCGTGATAACAGAAACACTACAGAGCAGCTGGGAAAATGCAGCAGCACGTAACATATCAACAGGGTTCCACTGTAGGAACACTGTCCCACATACAATTCAACATCGACAAGACCCACTATGTTATATCACCAGTGTCAAGATAAACTTTGAAACTTTACTCGTTCAAGGGTTTCTGAGTACAACGCACATTGCATGACAGAAGCTCAAAAGCAGTGCAACTCTCCAGCAAAACTACTGGTGTCAAAATCATGCTTCATTATCATTATCATCTCCATTTATTGGACCCTTAAAGGCCCCTGTGGGGCATTACATAAGAGGAGGGGGGAATTTCGTACACAAAATATAACAAGTGGGTAACCGAAACAAATAACAGCATGCAGGCAACCATAGTAAAAATAAAAAGGAAGTGTACATAATAATGTAGCAATTTATACATAGAACAAAAAAATAATAAAAAACACACAGGCAACTATAGTGAAAGTAACAAGGAAATGTACGTGAAATTGTAGCAATTTATACAAGATAAAGCACCAGGCTTTCTTTAAATTTTACAGTATCATGCTCAATCACAATAGAATCGGGAAGCCAATTCGTCATAAATTTCACTAGAAAAGCCACACACTAGCAAAATCTTATTATTGAACATTTTGTAATGTAACTATATCTACAAATAAATATTACTACGAGACAATGCTCCTTACAAATTCAAGAGAAAAAAACTAGGCTATCGCATACTCACATGCTGGCCCAGGTCACACAGGGCATCACTTAGTAAAGACCCTGCTTCCTCACTGGCTCGATTGAGTTGAAAAGCTTTCTGAAAACACCTAATTGCTTTCCTGCACAAGCCAGACATGCACATGGACAGTCACAAACCACAATAAATGCAAGATAAAGAAAGGAAGCTCAACAACCCAAAATGCAAATACATACTGAACATCTTTAAGGTGATAGAAGTAGTGTCTTCCAAGGTACAAGAAATTGCGGTAGTCCTGGGGATCCAAGCGAGCTGCCTAAACAGAGCAAATGTACATACTTAGAGATCCATACTTATTTTGATAATTTAGTACTTTCGAATTTACCACTGGCCTGTTAGCACACAAGATTTTCATATAGGTCACACTGTGCACTCATTTAACCATAATCACATGTTTTGCACTTGTAGTTTTCTGGTTTGTCTTGTAGAAGAGAAAAGCTGCTGACATGTGTGGGCTGGGCTTTAGAAAGCAGTTTAACAAATCAGATAAACTAGCACTGCTGTCTTCTCACACGGAGTTCCTTCTGCTGCTTTTTGTGTTGCCTGTCTCATTTAGTTTTAAGCAGAGGTCCCCACTCAACTCTAATCGCTGAGCTTGTTTCACGGAATGCCGCGTGCACAGACACCAGCAGTTTCTCATTTTTTACAGGATGTACCACAGAACTATAAATACCAAATGTCTAAAAAAACACACAAAATGTCATCTCTGTACAAGAGCTGAACTCCAGCATGCCTGGAGAAACTAAGGAGTTCATTCAGAGTCTATCAAAATAAGTATGCAGGTTGCAGCATCGGTAAAATGAACAAATCTTTGCTATGAAAATTCAAGCAATTAACAACAGTTTGCAATTCTTGAAATCAGCAATCTGTTTCAACATCTAATGTCTTGCCACAGCCACATTTAGTGTATCAAAATGTTACTCCTCCTGATTATTATATTAACTTGCTAATGTAAATGGTAAGGAGAACATAGCTAATCACATTGCATTACATAACCCTTTATTTCTTTTTGATTCAATGATAACAAATGAAAATTAGTGGCATGCAATGTCGCACATGATTCCGTTATATCACTGGGATTCCCCAAATTGCATGAGGTTACCAAGAGGGTGCATGGTCAGAAGCCTTGAAAAAGATTACCAGACTATGCAAAAGCTTTGTCACAACTTGCTTGTTATCGTCCATAAGAACTTTGCACTTAAGTATTCCATACTTTCATGTTCAGGGAAGAAACATAAATACTTTGGTACCAAGCATTTGTAGTGCCAGTGAACCATTTCTTTGTTCTCTGCCACTAAGTACCCTATTGATGACAGTAAACCTTAGCTACACGATGACAATTCTTACTTCTAGGAAGATTGGTACAGCTTCATCATGTTGACCAAGTTTCCAGTGAGCGAGGGCAAGCAGGTGGGTTGTTTCTGGTGATCTATCTCCCAAACTTGTCAGGCTGCAAGAAGTGACACAACACAAGCTTTACTAATATTCAAGAAAAAAACAAGACCATCTTGTAGAGTTTAAGCTTCTTTTCATTGCCTCACCACCTTGATGATCACTAGTTGTTTTACACTCATGGAATGAAATACACCAGAGAAATCTTAAAGTTCAATGTTCAATAAGTGAAGTTACTCGAGAGTGCAATGTCATATCACTATGCATTTGGTCACTGAAGGTACCATGAACTCTGCTCTAAGCACAACAGCCAAATCTATACTGATGTAACACAAATTGGACATGGTAGAAACAGATGTGTGCGTATTACTTAGGGCTACCTAGGTGCATTTCGTTCCATTAGAATACTAGTACAAAGAATAGCGATGCGAACAAAGCGTCGTAACAAATACATTGTTTCTTCCCCCTCTTCTTCCCCATGATACATAGCAATAAATTAACACTTCCTCAACCCTACATAAACACTGACTATAATGATAAAATTACAGAAAACTATGGGTTAGCATAAGATAATCATTTTAGTGCTAGGCCAAACTGAGCCACTTTGGTAGAAACCACAGACTAAAGTTTGCGCAAGTGGTGCCTCATGGTAAATAGGCTATGTGCGAAGACATATTCACAACGTTAGCCTCTTTGGTGTGCTTCACCGTAACTTAAAACACTGTCTCTGTCAATTTCATTCAGTAGGTCATATAAGTAACTGTCTGCTGCCTTGTAACACCACATTGTAACATACAACATAAAGTAGTGTTGAGGTTTTCGCTATCATTTTGTTCACAGCAATGCAAACCATGCCTTGCAGATAATTAACGTGAGAATGGTAGCTGCTAGACAAGTGGGAAATGTCTTCTGCATCTGATCTGACATTTATCAAGAGTTATTTCAGTTCCACACATAATTCCACACACACGGGCACAGCCAAAGTAGAAGGCCTTTTTTTTCATTTATAATCTTTACGCAGGAAAAATTCACAAAATCCCTGAATTTTACTTAGTAGGCTAGTTGGTACATTTCTGTTAACACAATTGAATTCCCAGATACTAAACATGAACCACGCAAGAAAACTTGGAGAAGGAGAGTGCTCGTCCTGTTCATGTTTCCTTATGTGGTTTACATTTATTTGCACAGTCGGACAGTGCCCCTTAACTTGAAGCAACAATATTTAGCCAAGACAAGGTATCTATGCATGGCAGTGAAACTTGCTTGGCACAAGTCCCACAAAAGAAGTACGTAGTAAATAACAAAGCGTCCTTACATTTCTTGTGCCTCTGCTATTCTCTCATTCTGTATAAGCAGCCAGGCTCGTGCTCCTTTTATCCTTGAGCTTTCAACACCAACGTCTTGCAAACTGCTGAGAACCTGAGAGATATACACAATACCAGGGCTCAGCTGTTGCAGACAACACGTTACACACATGACCAAGTACACTGTTCAGCCCCTACCTCTTCTGCTCTGTCAAAGTTACCAGATTGCAAAGCAGTTTCAAAGGAGCACCACAGGACTGCAGGCTGTCTCGCGTGCTCCTCTCCAATCTGAAATAAATGGTACCACTGGCTGCTGCTGTGTTCCGATTGCTACGAACGTCCAGAAGTTGAATCACATATGAAAAAAATTGTGGCGCAGATAGTATAGTAACCGCACGAACACCACTTGGCAAGCAAAACTACCTTGAGTGTGCAATATTCTCACGTGGTAGTGACAGTGAAGAAATCAGCAAAACTGTGAATGGCAAAACTAGTGTGTTATTGGGCGAACCTGTGCCCTCAAAATAGGCTACACTCAAAACACAATTACAGCAGTGAACATAGTTGGCGATTGTCAAAAATATGATCAGCGGGTCAAGGGCGTCGGCTTCTATACATCAGTCATCGAAGGTACCAGAGTAATTGCTGGCGCCCACTTGTTTTCCAGAAAGTTCTACACCATTTGCATTGTGCATACATAAAATCAGATTACACAAGGTTCGGTGACAACAGACAGCGAATAGAACCATCGATAACATTAGAGAAACTTCCGATACATGCAGGCACGTCCTGCACTGTGCAATAACATTTGTCAAGCGGTGAAACGTGGTCACCCGATAAGGATAAACAAGTACGTGTGTCAATATCATGTGCGTTTAGTGAATAACTTGTGTAGTCACTTTGTGATATTGAAAGTTATGAACAAAGTATTACTTTTTCATGTGGCTTTCCTCTGCAAACTTATTTGAACCATTCGGGCAAGAAAGAAAAAAAAGATCTAGTATTTTTTGTCACGTTTTTTTTTTATCCTATAAGGGATGTGAATACTTAAGCACATAAGAACTTCTGCATTTCACTCCTGTTGTAATGCCGCTGCCACAGCTGGGATTCACTTCTACACCCTCTACACAGCAGTGCCACACTGTAGGCACTCAGCCACCACAGCAAGTATTTGAGAACTTGCTAAGAACTGCACCTTTTGCAAAGCTGCCGATGCTTCCTCGTGACACTGCTGTGCACACAGAGACTCAGCCAAACATAGCAGGAGTTTTTGGGACATCCAGTCGCTAGCTGCTGATGATAAGGAAAGGCCTGCAACAGCAAAACACACCTGTCTTTGTAGAAGCTCTTCTTTCTAATTGCTGCCTTTGGAATGCATATCTGCAGAACTGTCAAGATTGTTTTCACAAAATCAAGTCAATCTGGTTTTATAAACTGACCCGCTGAGGCTCGCTAGGACTTTCTTTTTTTACAAAGTAGGTAACAAGTGAAAAAAATAAAAGCATTTCCATCTCTAAAGTTGCACATCACAGTTATGCTGCCACTTGTAATTTATTGTGCACAGTACAAGTAGAAACTCTTTGTGAAAATGATAATGAACAATCAGGCTGAATGATAAGGCACATGACCAGAAAATTACAAGAGTTCTTAAAGTCAGGCAGAGGAACAAAAAACAGTGCCGAGTGGACTAGACACTTCCCATTATTGAAAGACTGTCTGAACACAATTAGATGTGCGTAAAAAATTATTGCCAAAGATGTCTCTTAAGATGATTACTTCGTTTTGAACACTTGAGAACAATTTATTTCAGAGTGGTCTGGGAGCACTAGAACAGGACTGAAAGAAAGAAAAGTGCTTTTGCTGTCGACTTGTTATAACGCATATTACAACACAGAAGTCATATAGCATTAGTGGCCTGCAAGCACGTGCCCAACGCCGAACCTAATACATAATGATGGCATAAATTGTTTGCTGAAGAGATACCTGCACTGGGCAAAGCATATTCAGGAAAATACCTTCCTTTGGCGATATTTCCACATTGTGGTGACCTTGAAGAAGGAAAAATGCGAGCTAAGAGGCAAGCACATTCATCGGTCATCAAATTTGATCCCATATGTCAGGCTCATCTACTATTTATACATGTCTCACCGTACATTCCACCTTCATCGCTAATACATGGGTACATTTGAGAATGTGCAGCACCATTTGCAATGGTGAACAATTTGATCAGACACGCACATTCCTTTTGCTACAGAATTGGTGACGACAATCAAGAAATTTTGGGGACTGTAGGCCTATCTTGCGCCAAGTGACAGCATGATAATAGTGAGAATCACCATTCTGGGCATGCACCTCAGCCTTGCGGAAGTTGCGTGTCTGAAGGCTGCACAAGGAAAGCAACAAGCTTGCCTCCCTGGAGCTGCGTCCAACATCCACAGCTGCAATAAAGAAAGAACAGATATCAAGTGGGTTACACAACAAAAATGAACACTAATTGTGCGCCTTGGTTTCTTTTTTAATTACAAAATACAATTCTATTATAGTCCATGTGAATGCTTTAATGCACCATAATGCAGAGCCTTAAATCTAGACAAATGACTGCATTGAATGTGTCATGCTCACACATATTGAAACAAGCCCACATGCACACAATTGGCTATAAATATTGTGGGCCCCTTTACTTGATATAATGGGTGATCGTTTTCAGTTTTACAGAATTTTCTAAGATATCGCCTGTGGCAGATAGCTTAACTCTTGTCGTTAAGCAGGATTAGTCGGAGTGGCGGACATTACTGATACGCTAAATCGAAATACATATCCAACTAATTAGCAAAAGTGACTAATTAATGTATTAACTAATTACTTTACAGGACATATTGCAATTAACAAACTGTGGCCTGTGAATTTGCAAGATGCATCCACTTGAAATGAATTTCTAGGATTACAACAGTTTCGAGATATTATTTTCCAAAGATGGAGACGAAATACAGGGTGTTCCAGTTAAATTTGTGCTTCAATGCATAAAAGTGTGTTCTGCTAAAAAAAGGTGGACCAACAGCGAATTTTTACGGCTGTTTGATTGCGCATATGGCTAAACTGGCATCATTCAGGAAATTCATTGCAAGCGGATATGCCTGACAAACTTACGGCTACAATTAGTAAATTGCAGTATGTGCCATAACATAATTAGGAAGTTAACAATCAATTTTTGTTAATTTGTTGATATCTTTCAATATTTCGTCCAAGTAAAGGCTGCCTATCTGAACAATTCAGCTCAAGGACTAGCATTATGGTAGCTTCAGCAGGCGATTTTTAAAAATTGCATAAAACTTAAAAATTACCATCCCATACACAGTTTTTTTAGAAGTGAGCAAATATTCATCACTTACTAGCAAAGTGTATATGTTTCATTAAACTTAGATGGTAAACTCATACAATTCAGTGGCAGTGTTACATATTGTCATTAAAATTTGTAATCGCCTTTAAAATAAAAATGGCCAAAAGTGCACATACAATGTGTGCACTGATGCTGGAGCTTACTACAAGCTCGATGCATCTGTAACAGAAGTTGCCATCCATTTAAAAAACATGGCAACTATTGCCATTTCATGCCCAAGGAAACCTTGGTCATTTATGCGATACTGAAAATCAGCAAAGATATCCTGCAAGGAATCCATTAAAATGCAGATGAGCAGCGTCCTAAAGCACCAGTGACTCAAACGGTGAAAGAACTCTGCACTTGCTCTGCCAAGGTAACCATTAGCCACGATGGAACACTGCACTGCGAAGGAATACTTTCCATATAGACGTAATGAATCAAGAAATTAGACACACATGAAGCGCAGATTAACAACTGTTTAATGACAGTGACAGAAAAAAGGTATGTATAGCGAGAGTAAGAAAGATGCATGGTCACATGGCTCTTTTCTATCTATGCATCAAGTTGTATGCGTGTCAACTTGTTTTTTCAGAAGTTCACTTTCTTCATCATTTAGTGTTATGGATGGTGCACTAACACATGTTCCGTTTCTTTGCAATCTAATATGGAATGCTTCAATGATCTGTCAGTGCATTTGTTCCTTGTGCGTGGCAATCACCAAAGTTTTCTCAAGCTCTGTCTGGCAAGCACACCTCAAGCAGTGTGCAGTGAGGTTTCCACATACTGGTGAGCTTTTGCAGGCATAGTTGTGTTCTTGTAGCCATTCGATAAAAGGTCGATCGGTCTGGCCAAAGTATGCATACCCGAAAGACAGAGGGATGTTGTGAACCAAACTTATTGTGCAGTCCACATACTTGCATCTGTGTTTAATGCCACAGGTTGACCTTCCTAGATCTTTTTTTGTAGTTTTGTTTACTTTACGCACATTCCCTTGAGCTCGATTAGTGCCGACAGCTCCAACTTTACTTGGTTCTTATTGGCAATCTTCTTTATCTCGTACGAGATGCCATGAACCTACGACACCACAATATCTGTTCACTTCACAATTCTGCTTTGTTTTCTTTGCGGGCTTGAGGCATTTTTCTGCCACTGCTGTCAACATCTGGTCAGGGTATATGCAGTCCATGTGGCACCTTATCTGCATACATAAACTTTCACCCACGTTGTGTGGACAATATTTCATGATTGCCTCTCCAAATCAAGCAGTTGCTATGTCCCGTTTGAGTGGTTTCAAATCGGCAGAGTTAAAATCGAGCGTCCTTTTCTGACTTCTGGTGGAATGTTTCCAACAAGTGTGTCCAGGAATAAATGCAACGTTGACATCCACAAACTGCAAGCACTGGCCATGTGGTACTTCGTGGGTGAATCTAAACCTCTGTGAGCTTGTTTAAATATCAGTAGCACACTGCTAGTCTGTTCTTCACTTGAAACTCGTTCTTTAAAACATACGAGGTAGTCATCGACGTACATACCTGTAGCATTTGCTTACTCCAACTTGCTGAAGTGTTTCTTGGAGGGCTCAGTTACTTTTTATTAAATAAAAGTCACATAGCATTGGTGCTATGTTGGACTCAATGCATATTCCCTTCTTTTGTGCTTACATATTTTCTTCCTTGATGATGAACATAGTGTCCAAGTACAGTCGCACAAGACTTATGAAGTTAGCAGAGCTGGTGCCAGACTGATTTGGATAACTTCTGTTTCCATAAGTGTCTATGCCACTCTTCTACTGCTCCTACAACACCTTCCTTAGGGACATTGTAAAACATAGCCTCGACATCAACTGAAAAACCAGCTGTTGGTTTCTTCTTGTCCTTCAAGAGTACCAGAGTAGGAAGGGCCCTCTAGCTCAAGACTCCTGAGAAGCCATTACAGGAATAAAGGCAACTCTCTTTGCCACATGCCCTAAGCTTTGACTATTACTCGGAAAGCGGTGGCTTCCTTATGCATCTTAACAGTAAAGAATGGAATAGTTTGCTATTGTGCTTCACTTGCCATGTCAGCTTCATTAGCCCCACCTCTTCACATAATTTTGATGCCTGGCTGCAGGAGCGATGCAAGAGACCCTCGCTCACATCATTGCATTTCTCAAGATTCTTCAGTAAGGCTTGCGTCTCTTTTTGCCCGTAGGCATCTTCTTCCATGACAACAAATTCCTCTGTCTAGTCGCCTAATAGAAGCTTGCAATCCCTCTCCTTCAGCCACTGTACTGTATGTTTCAAAGTATTGGTGTTCCATCGCGAAGAAACAGAGAATGCCAAGACGTGCTCTGTTTCTTTACAAACAGAGCACACCATTTAGCACATTAAAACATGGCACTCAAAGTTCCAAAACATCACTTTAGTTTCTCTGAGTGCATTACATATAACGATTTCAGTCTATCTTAGTGCACACCACGCGACTGTTTACGTTGTACTTACAGACAATTTAGTTCTATCATTCCTTCTGCCTCTTTTGATACCTATATTAAGCTCTGCATAGAAAGAGCAAATCTCAAATAAAGCCATGTCATTACACCAATATTACCTGCAAGTTGCATTGTTGTTCTACAATAAAAAAAATTACCCAATTCATGTTTGAGCTATGCCCACAGAGGGATGTGTAGGATATGCTTTTAAAGTGACTGTCAGGCAATCTGCTAAATAGGAAAACGTCTTCCCAAGAAAGACATGTTTCCCTGTGCCTAAAATGACCAGAAGAGCACGATATAAGAGTGCTGAGGCACAGTTAATGAACACATCTACCATATAAACTCGTGTAAGGGCCGCAATTTTTCTTTACAATTTTGACAAGGTGCGGCCCTCACAAGGGACCAAACCTTTCAGTCAAATTTTTTTCCTACTATAAGTATGAAATCTGCCGTAATCATTCATGCCTGCCAGATGTCAACGTGCTGCTCTCCCCATCCAGTAGCATCATGTGGAAATAAAGCATGCAAAAATTAGCTGATGCACATGTACAGTCGACCAAAAAAGTTTACGGACCAAGAGATCTGACAAAAAGCTGAATATATCCTCAGTCTCAAAACACAGCCTGTTATTCCCATTTCCAGCCTTTTGTGGCATATGCGAACAACATTGTGACGCCAAATTTTACTGTCTGCTTTTAAAGGCTGCTCGTATATTTTGAATTTTCTGAGATGCCGTGGTCCGTAAACTTTTTTGGTCGACTGTACAGCCTCCGGGCACCGAACACAACTGCTTCTCTGTTGGAAATGTTTTTTTTTTTTCTTCTTCTTCTTCAAAATTTTGGGCTACAAAGTTGGTAGGGGCCCTTACATGGTCTATACGATATACATAGTCAATGACAACTTAAGGGGGTATGGTAGGGTGCATGAGCCATCTTGATTTTAGCGTTATATCTCAACAACTGTTCTATAAATTAACGTGAAATTCTGCACGCTCAATAAGAATAGTGTTGGCCTTAATTGGAGTAATTTTTTACTGCAGCCATTTTTTATTTTTTGTGTAGTTGAGAACCAAACCTTAAGCTATGATGGAAAATAAAATGTACCTTTTCTCAGAAACAAAAAACAGCATGACCGTGAAATTTCGCGCAATAATTCTGTATAATAGTGGGTTTAACTGGAACCTTTAAAAAATGCTTTGCTACATTTATGTCACAAGAAAAAAAATATTTCCCTCACACGTCTCGTACCGTGGAGGGTCTTTCTAATATTTTTTTTAATTTTTTTAGTTATAACTGAGCCATTTTTTCACACATTTAGGTTCAGATTACTTGCAAGGGATGTGAGTATAATTTGGGAAAATTTCAGCGCAATGGGCTGTATAGTTTTCCAGAAAAGGTACATCAACTTCCGAAAATTTTGAAAAAAGTGATTTTGAGAAAAACGCATTTTTATGTTTGCACCTTCACTACAACCGTTCAAAATGCACCAGCAGAGTAGAGAAACTTTCTGGCTTTTCTGGTGTCTTCCCCAAAGCCTTTCTTTATGTTTACGCAAACGTAAACATGAAGTAAACATCATTATGTAAACACTGAAAAAATGACGGAAAACAACATGTAAACAAACCCTCGCATCTGCCACGTTTAAATACCAGGCGGCGCGCTTTTTGGCGCCATCTTTAAATGGCTTAGAGCGCTCCTACGCGCTCGCCGCTGCACTGTTTTGCTCCCCACAGTGTGTATTATTTTTTATTGATGAAATCAAAAAATCTGTTTTTTGGTCGATTTGCCCTACTATACCCCCTTAAGAATGCAATGGCAACTACATCGCTGTGCAACTCGAACAGAACTGGCATTGATGTGCCGGCCAATTAGATTCACTCATTTCCGTGACATTGTGGAGAGGCAAACTTCTTTCAATAGCAGTTCCTCTCAGGAACCAAGTTTCAAAACGCAAAGGCATAGAGAGCAGGTGTACTGGATGGATGAAAATAACTTTATTTTAAATCCGGCAAAGTTAGACGACCTGGGCTCAGGTCTCCCATGAGGGGACTTTGAGGCCTTGCCTCGTCGCCGCCTCTCGGGCCTGCTGGACAGCCCACTCTTGCGTCTTGAGGTTGGAGCTGCGCAGAGCAGCGACCCACTTCAATGCAAGAGCCTCCGAAGCTACTGATGAATGTGGTGTTTTGTGGCGCAAGGGCCAAGTGTGGCCAAAGAGCGCCAGGCCGGTGCTAATGTGTTCGCAATGGAGCTATGATTAACGAAAGGCAGATGTTACGATGGCTGTATAGGGGCCTAAAAACAGTTGCTCTAAAGTGCATAAAACTTATAGAAGATAAAATTATGCCGATGGTTAATGGGCTGTAGAATGAACACGATACACACACTGTAAGATAATGATCAGATAGAGACATGTCTCACAGATAAAGCTTTTGCAATAAGCACTACTGCCTTATCAGAGCCCTTGGGATGCAAGGGCCTGGAGGCATGTGCTTTACAAGACAACCATCACAGCGGCATCCTCTAAAAAGAGGATGTGCTATGAATTTATGTGGCTAAAAACTTGAAAGTCTACATCGTTCAAAAAAGCTATGACTGCTGTGGTGTCGAAGAACGCTTCTTCACCAAGAAACATTGTTGGATGGAGAGGGGTGTGCTGGCGATATACAAGAGGAAAATGTTTCTTTCTCTCAGCTTCGGATGCCCGACACTCCAGGAGTACGTGGAGAACGGTCAGCCTGTCACCACATTTACCACAGACTGGAGGCTCATTTCCAGTCAGTAAAAAATTGTGGGTGCTATAGGTGTGTCCTATCCTGAGTCGACAGAAAAGGACATCAGTTCGTCGTGTTCTCGTTTTCGGGGGCCAGAAACCTAACTTTGGCTTAATCAAGTGAAGCTTATTGTTAGTTTCCATGTCCCATAAGCGTTTCCAGTAACTTCGCAGATTCTTCCGTAAGAGAGGCTTCAGATCTGTGACAGGGACAGCAGCCGTAGGAATAATTGCGTGTGAGGTGAGTGATGTAGCCATTTCGTCAGCTAGTACATTCCCCGCAATGCCTCTATGGCCAGGTACCCAGCATATAATGACATGATGGTTGGACATATACGCTCTACACAGAATGGTATAGAGCTCAGCAAGTACCGGGTTTCTGTGCTTACAGAGTGACTTCAATGCTTTTACGACGCTTAAGGAGTCTGTGAACATAATTGTTTTTTGAAGATTTGATTTTCTTATATGTTTCACAGCCAACAATAGTGCGTGGGCCTCAGCCGTAAATATACTTGTTTCAGGGTGCAGTACACCGGATTCTGAGAAAGATGGACCAATGGCTGCATAGGACACCCCGGCATGCGACTTAGAAGCATCAGTGTAAAACTCTGTGCATGAGTACTTGTACTGTAGTTCCAAGAAATGCATTTTAATATGTGTCTCTGGTGCATGCTTAGTGATTTCTACAAAGGATGTGTCACACTCTATCAGCTGCCACTGCCATGGTGGCAACAGTTTCGCTGGATACATAAGACAGTGTTCAAGCACCGAAACACCCATTTCCTCACTAAGGTTCCTTACACGCAAGGAGAATGGTCTTCTCGCTGCAGGTCGGTTATTGAAGAGCATGGCATCGGTCATATCGTTTACGCATGAATAAGAGGGGTGTTCAGGGTTTGAATTTACTTTGAGGAAATATGTAAAACTGCCATATGATCTCTGAAGATGGAGTGACCATACATTTGCTTCTGCATAAAGGCTTTGTACGGGGCTTGTCCTGAAGGCTCCGGTCGCGAGGCGGATTCCTAAATGATGGACAGGATCCAGCATCTTTAAAGCACTTGGTGTAGCGGACTGATATACTATAGCTCCGTAGTCAAGACGTGAGCCAACAAGACACCTGTACAAGTTCAAAAGACATTTCCTGTCACTGCCCCATGTTGTACTTGATAGAAGTTTCAATAAGTTCATCGTCTTTAGGCACTTAGCCTTCAAGTATTTAATATGCGGGATGAATGTCAATTTCGAGTCCAATATAATGCCGAGAAATTTTTGCTCGGCGCGTACCGGTAATCTGCTACCAGACAGCTCAATAGAAGGACATGATACTATTCCTCTCTTATTTGTGAAAAGAACGCATGTACTTTTCTGTGGGCTCAACCTAAAACCGTTCTCTTCAGCCCATTTTGCCACTTTATTTAAGGCATGTTGGACATGTCGTTCGCCGATAGTTAAATTGCATGATTTAAAACCAAGCTGCACATCATCTACATATACAGAGTATGACATGGTTCGTGGGATAACCACACCACCTTGTGGAACCCCAGTTTCCTGGGTGAAAGACCTTGACAAGGCATGGCCCACCCTAACACGAAATGTGCGGTTAGAGAGGTAACTTTCAATGATACTTAGCATATTCCCGCGGATACCCATAGCGGAAAGGTCTCTAATAATGCCAAAGCGCCATGTGGTGTCGTATGCTTTCTCCAAATCAAGAAATACGGAGAGAAAAAACTGTTTATGTATGAAGGCATCCCTTATATTTGACTCAATGCGGACTAGGTGATCTACGGTCGATCTGCCTTCTCTGAAACCACACTGGTGAGGATCTAGTAGTCCACTGCTCTCAAGGATATAGATTAGGCGCCGGTTGATCATCTTTTCAAAGAGCTTGCAGAGACAGCTTGTTAAAGCGATAGGTCTGTAACTACAAGGTACGGACGGGTCCTTACTTTGTTTGAGTATGGGTATTATTATAGCTTCTTTCCAAGAAGGTGGAATATATCCAGCGGCCCACATGTCATTAAAAAGTGAGAGAAGTGCTTTCTGTGTTTCAGGGTGCAGATGCTTGACCATTTCATACATGATACGGTCACCACCTGGTGCTGAGCTGTTACAACAAGCAAGAGAATTTTTGAACTCAGCTAGACTAAACGGGCGGTTATAATCTTCATAATGGCCACATTTCCGATCAAGGGGCTGTCGTTCTGCACGTTCTTTGAACTTGAGGAATGATTGCGTGTAATGAGATGCACTGGAGATATAGGCAAAGTGTTCACCCAGGCAGTCTGCCTGGTCTTCCAGGCCATCTCCTTGGGTGCTTAATAAGGGCAGGGGGTTCGTCTCCCGGCCTTTTAGTTTATTTACCCTATTCCACACCTTTGCCTCGTCTTTGTAAGAATTTATCCCAGATAAGTACCGCTCCCAGCTCTCTCTCTTTGCACGTCTACGTGTTCTCCTGCCTTGTGATTTGACCTGTTTAAAATTAATAAGATTTTCAGCTGTTGGAGAATTGCGAAGCAATCCCCAAGCTTTGTTTTGATTTTTGCGTGCTTCTCGGCATTCGTCATTCCACCAAGGGATTCGACGGTTCTTCGCCAGTCCGTTAAATTGTTTAATGCACTTTGTTGCAGCGTCAATAATAAAACCAGTTAGGTATGCCACAGCATCGTCTATATTAAAATCAGAAATGTCGTCCTCGCCTAAATATGTGAGTTCTCGAAACAGTTCCCAGTTTGCTGATTCGACGTTCCATCTAGGGAAATGGGGCGAGCATGTATCTGGTTTTGTTAGATTTAATGTAATTCGGAAATGGTCACTCCCATAGGGGTTCTTGAGAACAGACCACTCCAGGTACGGAAATAATGAGCTGGAAGCTATGCTTAAGTCAATGGATGAGTACGTTTGATGTGTAACATTGTAGGAAGTTGGTTCTTTTTTATTCAATAAACATGCACCTGAAGAAAATAGAAAGTTTTCTATCAGGCGCCCACGTGCATCAGAACGCGTGTCGCCCCACAGGGGGCTATGTGCATTTAAATCGCCAACAACTATATATGGCGGAGGGAGTTCATCGATGAAGCTTTCAAAGTCTGTTTTAGTAAGGTGACAAGAAGGGGAGACGTACACCGAACTAACCGTTATTAGCTTACCAAATAGCACAGCTCGTACTGCAACTGCCTCGAGGGGGGTTCGGAGACTTAATTGCTGACATGCAACACCCTGATCGACTATTATGGCTACACCCCCCGAGGAGGAGAGTGCATCATCACGGTCTTTGCGAAAAGTGGCATATTTCCTTAGGAAGTTGGTTTGTGTTAATTTTAGGTGTGTCTCTTGAACACACAGCAACTTGGGATTGTGTTTGTGTAGGAGTTCTCTAATGTCGTCGAGGTTATGGAGAAGTCCTCGAACATTCCATTGTAGTATTTGTGTATCCATTATGCTATATGTGTAGGATGCTGTGTGTTTAAGAGACTGAGTTCAGTTCACGAGCGCTTTGCAGGCGCCGTGACGGGAGTTTTGTCTTTTTTTGAGCGGTCGAGTGATGCTCGCCGCTCCTTCGGCGCTGGTGGCGCCGTCTGACTGGTCGTTGTGTCCATCGCCTCTTGCGAGGCGCTGGACACGCGCTCTTCCGAGCGCTTTGTTTGGCGAGAAGGCCTCGGCACATTGGACGAGGCCTTTGGGGGCACCTGCCCGGAGGTGGATGGCCCCTTCTGCTGGGGTGACGGAGCAGCGCTAGCTGCAACCGCCGTGGGGGCAGGTGGCGTAACTGCCGACTCACTGCTTGTAGGTCGGACAGCTGCTGGGAGCCGTTGTGGCGCTGCCCCCTGACGCGCCACATCGGCAAAGCTGTTTGGCAGGTTGGACACCCGCCTGCGCGCTTCTTTGAATGAGAGGTTCTCCTTTACTTTAATTGTTACGATTTCTTCCTCCTTTTCCAAGATGGACAAGACCGCGAGTATGCCGCGTGGTCCCCATCGCAGTTTACACAGCGTAGAGGTTTATCGCAGGATTCAGTGGGGTGTTCGTGTGAACTGCCATTGTAGCTGATGTAACCCGAGACTCCCACAACATATGTGAGAACGTCGCTCTAGTTTCCCGATATAATTTGCAAAGAGCACTCAGGTACTGCACGGGAAAAATGTGCCGCAATCGCATCGAACTGGGGAAGATTTGTGTCTGCAGTTGTCACCAGAGTTGTCGCCAGGCAGAGGACCGGTGAGTCCTCTGCCTGGCGAGGTTTCAGTTTGGGGCGAGGTGGGGGCAGTAACCATCTGCCTAGCTGGTAGTGCTTGGCGATGTCATTGTACCTGACCAAGCGTTCTCGTGTGTTTTGAACCAGGAGTTCCGAACTCGAAAAGGCGGTCTCCGATTCTGCACGGCGGGTCAGTTCTCGCGCAGAGCAATGTGCTACCTCGTTAAAGTTAGGGGGGCCCTCATCGGTGGGGGTGGTGACATGCCCTGGAAACCACATGATTGCGGTGCTATTGAAGTGCTGTCGACCAGCTTTCCTTAGAATCTGGAGAGCTACGGAGGAAATGCGCCCCTGCGCGTAGTTGCGAACTGCGAATTGTGAGTCGCTAAAAACTACCTCGCAGAGGGGATCGGTAAGTGCAAGCCTAATCGCTATCTCTTCCGCTGTTTCAAGGTATTTCGTTGCAACACTACACGAGTGCATAAGCCGGGAGTTAACGTCTACGACTACAGCCGTGAACCGGTGTTCTCGTGTGTATTCTGCGGCATCTACAAAGTGCATAGACCTCTTTCCACCCAAGGAGCGCAGCAGTGCCTTGGCACGGGCCTGGCGTCAGCCGTTTTGCAAGTAAAGCTCACACTGATAATGCTATAAGCCAGACGTAAGATACATTGTTAGTGAGTGATGAAGGTTGTGAATGAATGTACACATAAATGGAAGTGATGATGATTATGATGTACAGGGTTTCATGGCACAAAGGATAAATGGGAGTGAGTGCCAGCAGGTTTGAGTGGATGTGAGCATGAACAGGAGTGACTACCAGTTAATGTGAATACAAACGAAATTTAGTGGCAGTTATTTTGATTGAACATGAGTAGAAAATGAGTATCAGTGAGTGAGTATGAGCGAGCACCCACTCATATTGTCGACCTATGGATAATACATAGTGATTCATAATGCAGAAGCAACTCACCAATAGCGACATCTCATTTAAAGCAATCTGTAAGGTTGTCTCTGACTAGAACATGTTTTTGAAAACCCTTTGACTGAACAGAGCGTAAGGTGACACCACAGGTGCCTATCAAAATCAGAAATTTTTGCACTTCATGGCTTGGTCTTATGCCATAATTTTGCATTCTTACATCTCATCAAGCTTCTTACACACGGTGTGCGATTGAGAATTGTGTTGAGAAGGCATTTACATGGGCACAAGGCAAAAGCCAGCTCTGACAACAATGTATCATGACTTGACTTACTGCAGAAAATACAGGATGAGTTTTTGTGCGAAGTCACATCATGAAACCATGCACACTTGAACAGCTTTCAATCCTGCTTCCTCATTGTGTCAGTTGAGCCATATGAGGTTAAGTCTCGTGTTCAATGAACAAAGCATATTATAAAAATTGCGAAGTTGTCTTGGTACACCCAAGAAAAAAAAAAAGCTTTCAGTTGTTTTGGATGTAGGAAAACAGAATATACCAGAAATCAAGAAAACTACTGTGCATATATGGTACAGTCAAATAGCAACTTAACGTTCCTGCATCCAGTGTGTCTCGGCACTCCGACATTGGCACATGAGGCAATATATCTTGTACTTCCCATTGAAAACTTGCTCCGAATGAATTTTGCATGCAGCAACAACTTACCTTTTGCAAGAGCCTCGAAAGCATCATTTGAATTTCCAGAAGCATACAGGTGGGTTGCTTTTGCTAGCCACCCAACCTGAAGGTTGGGGCGTTTTTCGATAAGTTCCTCGATTTTGTCAATTTCTGCTGAAGGTTTCGGCTCTTCCCAACCTGCAGTTATAATAAAAAATATCAGACAAGTTGCTGCCACTGCTCCAGAAGTGGTACCTTATTCCAACCACAGTCACAACAACGGCCCACTTTCCCAAATGTTGTTCCTGATAATGGCATCTTGACAAATATTCCAACTCCCAAATATGCAATAACATAATGAGAATAATTTGATAATTCAGTTTCAGAAAGGTAGAAAAGTTTGTTAGCTTCTAATCACATAACTCAAGCACGTCTAGAGCATAGGTACAGAAGACATGCAAGCACATTTCAAAATACAGCTAATATACTGCAGCAATGATCCTCTATCTTATCACTTGCAGGGTAAGCTAGGCGGAACTCTTCCAGAGCCACGGTGAAGCAACAGATTTTGAGTCTGTGCTCTTACTTATATGACTTGACCATACAGGGCATTTTTACCTTTGTATTGCTATGAAAACACCAACCAAAAGCAGTATTAAAAACCTAGAGGTCATGGTCATCAAATAGGAGGTGTGATGACTACTCAACGGTGTTACTACAGTCCCAGCCCACTAATAACAACCCTAATTATAATGAATGCTCAGTTATTCCAAACGAATATAGCATGACAGTCCCAATTTTTATGCAGTCTATGGCAGTGTCTTAAATAAAATGAACATGCCACTCCTCTGAGCTCATTTAGAGTAAACATGGTAGTGTAGCTGTGGAAATGATAAAGGCTGCTTGAACAAGATTGCTGTGCACGGCATAAAAACTGTTTTTGCATGGCTGGATTCATGTGTGGATCACAAGAGCCTGGAACTGTGATGCTCAGAACCAATGATAACTGACATGTGGAATAATGGCAGTGTATTGTTGAAGCGCAGTTGAGTTAGGGTGGCTAGAATGGGGAGGTGTGAAGAGCAGCCACTAGAGCTTGGCCCCAAAACGCACCGATGCCATGCAGTGGCACTGTTGGCACTGCAGCCTTGGGAACAGCTATTGCAGCGTTCGTGCCATAGAAAACTCACACCGCTTCCTTAGGCAGCCCCATCTTATTTTGAAAAAAATTATCTCGTGTCCCTTTCTGCTGGCTCAATCTTCTGTAACACTATGGGAGTTCAGCAGTTCATTAATGGTAACCCTAGCCATTGCCACGAAAAGCTGCTCCAGCGTTTTCACGGATGCCTTCAATGGACTCATGTAGTTTTCCGCACGTAAATTTTTCAGTGTAAACGTTTTTGCCTTCCCTTGGCATGTGAAATAATCAGCAAAGCTGTCAGGGTTCAATCTTTCCATGTTGCTTCTGATTTTCATGTTGCCTCTGCTTACACCTAATGAAGTATACATGTGAAAAGCCTGAGTGGGCAGCTCGAGTTGATATATATTTTAGAAACATCAATTTGTTAAAGGCACCCTGAAGCACTTGGACTTTATACAGAAGATCACAGTGAGGGGGATGCCGACGTGAAAATTCACCTGGAGTGTCGATGCAATGTTTATCGCAATAGAATGCCAATGAACACTGCTCATTCATTTGACAGTATATTCCAGATTCTAATGCACCCCCAAATCAAATGTGTTCACATCTTCCATGTGTACAAAAGTGGAACACTAATGTATGAATGAAATTAAAGCTCCTAAACAGAGTAGAAATATCACGCACACCCGATTTGTCAGCAAGGAAAATGGGCAAGGCTCTAATATATGTTAAACACTGGTGGCCGTTTTTCTAGAGCCAGATTCGCCGCAATGCATCCGTGTTATGTGGTACAGCATACAAATGCCGTGAAGGAGGTTTGGTATCTTGTCTGATTGCATGGTGCAGGCAAGTTTTCGGCGCAATTTTCTTGAAAAAGACGCATGTTAGAATCGGGTAAATACCGTAAGTAGACATTGTGAGCTATGGTTATTGCATGAAAATCTTCTCAGAGCAGGCCGGAATTAGGTGTTTTCCATTGGAAGTAATGTGTGTTCAATCATTCACTGTCCCCTAAGCTCTGCCAAGACAGACGCTGCCACTAAGGGAATCGCTATTGGGTCACCATACGAGTCTAGCACATGCATCAAGTTCAAATTGTTCGGTGGAGGCCAATTTTAGTATAGAAATAATGAAGTTTAAGTTTAAGTTTAATGATGAAGTTTAGGTTTTTCCTGCAGGGCCTCCTGCAGTAATTGAGGACGACGCAACGAGCTATGGAAAGAAGAATGATAGGTGTAACGTTAAGGGATAAGAAAAGAGCAGATTGGGTGAGGGAACAAACGCGAGTTAATGACATCTTAGTTGAAATCAAGAAAAATAAATGGGCATGGGCAGGACATGTAATGAGGAGGGAAGATAACCGATGTTCATTAAGGGTTACGGACTGGATTCCAAGGGAAGGGAAGCGTAGCAGGGGACAGCAGAAGGTTAGGTGGGCGGATGAGATTAAGAAATTTGCAGGGACGGCATGGCCACAATTAGTACATGACCGGGGTTGTTGGAGAAATATGGGAGAGGCCTTTGCCCTGCAGTGGGCGTAACCAGGCTGATGATGATGATGATGAATGAAATCTGGGACCATAGAAATGCACGGGCACCAGCTGGGGTCTAATTAACTGAATAATCGAATTAACTGGAGCCTAATTAACGGAAGTATCGGAAGTATACTGCATAGTAAACAGGCTAACGCACTGATTATTACGGTGTACCAATCTATACTGTATAAAAAAGAAAACCACAATTACTGCAGAAAGTTGGTTAACTTGAACCTTGAACATTGCAATGAGCCAGCTTTTCGTGCACCGCAGCATAACTGCAAAGTACGAGACTTGACCCACTTGCCCCCCTTTTTATCGATCCTTTTTATTCTGGTTAACTCTTTGATTTCCTTATTAATAACCTGTAAAAAAAATTCGCCAATGATTACGATACTCCCTGATGCAAATTTTGAGCGCAGCTGTTTAGGTGTCTTGAATTCACAACATCAGGGTACTTTCAGTGGCGGCACTGAGCCTCTGCTTGGACAGCTCGTTTAGCAGCAGCGGCATACGCAGAATTTTCGGCAGTTGCATCATTCATTGTTCAAAAAAGAAAAGTGTGAACACAGGAATGCGTGGTTCAGGTGAAGCGCATGCTCTAGCAGTGGTGGCACAGGCGAAGTAGCGCATGTGCAGGGCATCCGAAGCCTACACCAGCAGTGGACGCATTCACCGCATGCCTTTTCACCACTGTGGAGCACATCTTGTGCAGCACTCTGCTTTGCTCCTTGCACTCTCTTCACTCTCGCCATCTTTCATCCACTGCTGCACTCCGCGTTCGCACTTTCATCCTTCACTGTGCTGGTTAGGTCGCCAACACTCAATGCAGGAACAGGCGCCTACGAGCTGCGCTCTAAAATATGTGTGTGGTCCTTAATGTGCGCATTAAAGTACGGTGGCTGTGCTGAGAGCAGTCGATATGTGACGGCTGCCTAATTTTTCAATACATATACTGTCTAAAACAAATTTAGCGTGGAGGCGAGCTAAAAAAAGAAAAGGAAACTGGTAGCTTGTTTTCAAGTCACTGACTCAAGGAGCCTTACTGAGGTGCTCATTAAAAACCAAAGTTTTTCTTGCAGGGCCTCCTGCAAATCGAAAAATTCCAGCACCTTATCAAGCGTGGGCTCTTCCACATTGTTAGGTGTAGAACGACAGTTCGCGTACAATAAAAATAAATGATCGCTCCAAGAGAAAACTACATAACTGCTTTCCTAGGCAGTGTCAAAGGTAATCGGTGGCGGCACCCATATGGCACCCCATGCCCCAAGGGCCCTTAGAGGCAGTGGCGCAGAAGGCAATAGCGCCCAACAAGGGAAATGCTCCGTGCTTATCACACGCTTATAATGCTTATCATTCTAGCCACCCTAGTCAAGTGCTACTGCTGTCAAAGAGATGACTTCATCCATGCGGACAGTGAAACTAATATTGCAGAGTCATGCACAAATGAGGGCATAATTCGTGAGGAGCAAGGCTTTGTCAGCAATGAATTGGATGAAGGAAGTGAAAAGACTGTGGAACCAATACCACAACCTGTAGGTGCATCAACACAATCGAGTACATCCAATCCCTGAAAAAGCTTGTCTGCAGCAAAGCTTTCGATGATGAGCACTTGTCTGCTATAAATAATCTGGAATGCACGATAATTGGTTTGGCATTGAAGAAGCAAAGCAAGCTTACCAATTACTTTAGAAAAACAATACATTTGTTCGCCATTTCCTGGGGTCAATCTTGCTTTTTCACTTATTCTGAACGTTTGGCTATAACGACTGCATACTGCATGACTGTGATCTTTGTTATAAGAAAGCTCAACTATATCTGCATGACATCAAAAATGATGATGATAGGTACTCCTGGAAACAAGAAAATTATGATGAAAGCTTTCAGTAATGACACAGTAGCTTCTGTTTTACAAGAAGGATCATTCGTGTACACAACTGCCTATACACAGTGATAAATAAGCAAAAATAAATGATATCACTTACTGCTAAGAGTCATATCCACATACATGCCACTGATGACTTCCATGGGAACTGATGACTCCGGAAAACTCTCACCAAACCTTAAGGCCTCACTGATAACATCATCCTTGTGACCTGTCTAAGAACCAACGTAGAAAAAAGTATTTACAAGGTTTAACATTCTAAAGCAACTCAAAGGTTATGGAAGACACCATAGTGAGGGGTTCCGCATTAATTGTCCTCACTCCCTTGATTAAATGTACTCTTTTACTACATAACTGTCTCATGGTTTAATGTACTATAACTAATTCATTCAATTTACACTAAATAGGCAATGTTCTCCCTTGAGCTTTTCTAACCCAAGAGTTAGGTTCCGCATCAAAAGTCATGCTACTGAGAACAGGGTTCAGCCATCTTAGTTCGTGACTCTGGTACTTACCTTCAACAGAGCATCCACGTAGGATCGGCACAGTGCATCTCTGCGGGGACGTTCTGTTTCACTAGAGAAGGCCAGGTGTGCATAAGCCTTCACAAGCTGCAACATAATACAAGTTCCCTTTAACCTTTGTAAGATATGAAAAATTTTTTTCAAGATACATGTACCCTCACTACTACATTCACTTCAGCACTCATCTCATTTTCCTCTTCTAACAGCTAAAATAAGCATTCTTTTCCTGACAACTACATCCCACTTCTAAACAGTCCCTGTTTTTGTTTTAAGTTTCTTAAGAACTGCCCTTTATCATTCACTCAATCCCTTTCTCAACCTCGTCATATCAAGATCTTTCTCAGTAATATCTAGCCAGTTGTTCGTAGGCTGGCATAATTTTTCTCACCACCAAGATAGACCTCCGCCGCCTTTTTGCTCGTGTAGCTCTCATCATTCCTTGTTACATGGCCAAACTCTCTGTTAAAGGGAGGCCAAAGAAAAATATTCAGTTGAGCTAGATTGATAGATTACTTGTCTAGAAGTCTATCATCTTTTTCTCGTCTGTCGCTTTAACCTTGGTTTAAATGCCTGCAACTCAATGTTCCTTCTTTTTTATTTCTTTTGGCACAGTGATTCGAAACTCGGAGAGCTCACATTTACACTACTGTTCTCACCATAATGATTCAAGCTAGCATAGGGATGTGCTTTCCTTTTCTTATGCATACACTTGAATAGGACATTGAAATCATGTTTGTGAAAATGTGCTCAACTGCTCGTGGAGAGGTTACCAGTAAGAGATGCGTAAATGCAACTTACCAGCTCCTGATGGTTCTTAGGGTATGTGGCCAGCCTGTTACTGCTGAAGTCCACCAGAGATTGCCATAACTTCGTGGTCTCTGGTTTAGTGCCTATTATTTTAGTACACTCTTCCAATGTACTCAAGTACTGAAAATGATAGGAATGCACAAAAATAAACCCTTTGCTGCACGTTTGAGTAAACACCTCGAAGTTCAATTGCAAATGCTTAGTTACACAAAATATTTCATGACTTAAACTTGCTCAAAGGGCCTTAGCTTCTGAAAAGGTTTAAATATTAATATAAGCATGCACTGTCTGAAAACCAAGTGATAAATGCAGATCGCTATCATCATGGCCAATTATTACTTTCATACAAAAAAAATGGCGAAGTCCCACACATTTAAACAAACCGTGCCACCTGGACGGCGCCCATCTCCACATCAGCCACTGGAGGCGCAAATTGGGGCCCTTTTATATTACCATTTGTGAACGCTGCATTTGCTAATCATGCCAGAAGATGAACACGGGAAACTTTTGCGAATAGAACGAGAAAGAATTTTCACCGCAGAAAAATTGTGACAGAACGAGAAATACCACTGAGATCAACCGCTATGACAAGATTAATGTGACCCCAACAAGAGCACACTGTCAGGTTGTGGCACAAAGAGGATAATGACCGATTCGACGCGATACAGAAGGTGGGTGTAGTTGAAGTTCCCTGTTCAACTACTGTATTCAATGCGTGCAACTCCACTGTCATTTCACCTTTTCAAAAACTATTGCGAGAAAAATATCCCTTGACACCACAACCTAAATATTTTTCCCAGAGAGAAGTTAATGGCCACTGATGACAAAAAAAAAAAAAAACTTCAAGCTACAGAAACTAAAAATTAGTACGGCTGTACGTACCTTGGAAACATTTCCAGTGTTCTTGTAGTGACTTGTGAGTTTATCAGCTATTTCAACTTGCTTTGCAGCATCACTGCAGAAAAATTATTAGGAACAATTAGGGCACCTTCATAAAACAGACTACAACTTTGCCTTTAGTGGCACCTACTTTTGGGTGAGCTCGATCAGCTTTATGTACACGGAATGGCGATCATTTTCAAAATCTCCCAAGCTCTGGTGCTTCTCATACAGTGCGCAGAGACCCTGAAAGAATACAAGATCAATTGGCTGGAAGCTTACAAGAAGAATAAAATATGCTAAAAGCTATGTGCCAAGAGAGTCAGAAGCATATATACACAACAAAAAAGCACACATATTGAAGCATAAATACGAGGGTGAATCAGAAAGTCTTTGCCCCTAATTTTTTTCACCAAATTACAGCTGCAAATGCAACATATCCATTCCCAGCGGTGCACCTTTCTTAGACTGGCCTGGCCTTACCTGCTGGTAGCTCCGCGGCACGATGCTGCTGTCAGTTGTTGAAGATGGTGGTTGTGCTTCACATGTCTACAGCGTACGAGCAACGAAGCGCGATTCATTTTCTATGGAGCAAAGGCGACCGCCCATCAAAATCTATAGGGAAATGCAGCCGACATATGGGGAAAGGTGTCTCGGTTTGATAAGTTTGAAGGGGTGGTGGTGTGAGTTCGCAAAAAGCCATGAAGATGCATGACAATGAGTGTTCGGGGAAGCTGCATGCGTCGCTGACTGACAACAGGGGCATCTCAAATTTAGTGCTGCGATGGTACAAATGTCTGAACCGGTGTGGGGACTATGTGCAAAAATAGTGTAAGGTACGTTGAACAGTACGTATATTTGTAACTACCTGTACGTACCTTATTTCGGCTAATGAAAATAGGGGTAAAGACTTTCTGATTCACCCTCGTACATTTCAAAGCCAGAGATTGCGCTGGATGGATGTAGTCTTTCACTAAAATCATAACAAAGGCAGAAGCTTAGGAAATGCGCTTCGTTAAAGTAGACGGCACTATGAATGAACAAACCTTTTCCTACCTGAACTACAAAACAAGTACCATATTTACTTGTGTAAAGCCCACCCTTGTGTAAGGCCCACACCCCCACTTTGAAGTGCAAAAATTTTAAGCAAAAATGTTTCACTAAGCGTCATGTGCATACTCGCATGCTGGTTAGTTCCTGCAAGTCATTACAAGATGGCACTAGAATGCGTCCAAAAAAATCTATCAGCAATTGTAAATGTTTTCACAGTCGGCCACCAGTTCTCGCATTTACTACTTTTATAGCAGCCCGAGCACAGTTCAAGGCATCAGTGGGTAGCCATAAGCCTGCCTCATGTAAGATTCACACCAGCTAAATATTTTTTATAAATGTGCATGCCTTATGCAAGTAAGTACGGTACTAGTGCTGCTAATGTACACAGCAGGCTCTTGCTAAGGTGATTCCTATAATTAGGTGAATATTTTGAGGGCCATTATAGTTTCCCAAGTCCTTTGCACTTCAGTTAAGCTGAAATTACGGTAAAACAAATTTCTGTGGCTCCTTTTTGTTTGTCATAGTGAATGTCTATTGAACTACATTCTCATGCAAACACTGTGAAAAACCAGTGAGCAAGAAAAGCAAAATTCTCATCTAATTTTATTATTCACCATTATGCTGAGAACTACTACAAACAATATAGGTGAACCAAAAGACCCACTATTGAAAGAATTTTCATCTAAATGTTTATAATTTGAAAGACATTAAATTTGTAAATGATTGGCCCTCTGTAATCTAGCTTTAGGAAGAGCAATGTCAACAATCAGCCCTCCTGGTGATTGCACACACCAAGTAGCGAAAAAAGCTCCTCCGTAAATCAAAACCATTTTGACAGTAGTCATTGCACCACCAACAAAATTAGAACTGGTGAGAGAAAAACCACCCAAAGAAATTTGCCAAGGCCTGGCTACTATCATGCATTAGTCTTATTTTTAAACAATACTCGCACGTACCTGCCATGCGAGGATTTGATCAGGAGAAATGCCACAAGCCCTCTTGAAAGCAGCAACTGACTGCTCTAACTGGTCAATTTCCTGTGCTGCTGCTCCAACAAACACCCAAGCCATGTAGCATTCTTTGTCTACCTTCAAGGCACTCTGCAAGCCACACATTAAAATAATGAGTCTTCACACATTCTAAAGCTCCACAAACATAAAACTCTTCTGAGAAAAAAAGTACCTCCGAGAATTTTAGGTTATGGGACCCAACTGGTTTTCATATGCTAGAGGAATACAAGCCATTTGTGTCCCCTAAAACAAACAGCTTGCATTCCTCTTGGATATGAAAACCACTTGGACCCAAGCAGAGTTTTGGTTATTGCTTGCATCCCCTAGTCTAAAACTCGCTCTTAAGTAGCAATGATTCAAAGCTGTTAAAATAAGTTAAGTTTGGTGGCACACAAAACAAATACAGTGAAACATCCAACTGAGTCGGAATTTTTTTCGGATAGCTGACTAAGTATCTTGTACCAGTGTCACATGGCCACATTCGACTGCGATAGAGCCCAATCCAAATTTTCAACCACAATTGGCTTCCTCCTGCAGTTTTTGCAATAGCGATCGGGAAATTTGATCACGACTGGGCTCAACTATAATTGAAAACGTGCCGTGTGACACCCACATTACATACAAATAAAACAGCTTAATTTGAACAGGTCCTGTGCATATTTTGTTGTGTCGCTAAACTGCATACTTGCATGGCACACTGCCATTTGTGACACGCTTTAATTCCCATGAATCTCATTGTGACAGCAATTATACGGGCAGTCCAGCCTCACTCGCAGTGTCATGTCCCAGCAAACTTCAACCCATTACAGGCAGTGAAAGGTGATGCAGAAGTGGTGCTCCACATACACTATAAACACAGTGTTTCTTTGTCGAATGCAGCATGTTATCCTGGAGCACTGGCAGGAAAGAAACATTCCAGCAGACCCAAAACACCTTGTTGGAATCTACAGAATCTACATACAACGAAATTTTGTTTATATTCATAAAGAGTGCTGAAACCTATGTTAAGTTTCTGTGTTATTACAATGTCAGTGCAAGGTCATACGGAAGGCCCTCACCCAAAACGCATCATCCACATAACAAGCTGCCCAAACGTAGCCCCTTCGTATCTGCGCATGCATGCATCCACCCGTGCTACACAATGCAACACACCTGGAGGTCATCTCAAAGAGCTATTTGATGTTAACACGATAGAAATATATGTGCGATTGTGGCCTAATGGTTAGAGCATCAGGCTGATTCTATGCAGGGTGACCAAGGTTTGATCTCGCCATTGGGCACATAATTTTTTTTTTGCTTTTAAAGGGACCCTGAAACGATTTTGGCGATTTTCTACAAACGTACTGAGTCGTTATAGTAGGTCCTTCTGATCATTAATTGACACTTCTAAGTGCTCTGCGTAAAGCATGTAATTTATTATAAGGTTTTAAAAATGCACATCGCTGTCGATCGCAGCGCACTGCTCGGCGGAATTTTAAGCCGCCCCTACCCATATGATGCAAATAACCCATATGACGTCACATGGGCGAGCTATCTGATTGGCTGACCAGGGCGCATGGTCGATAATTTTTCCAAATTTATGGTGAACAAATGATGCTCGTAATAGTTGGAATGTTAGTTACTTTGTTTTTGTAAAAAGAAAATAACTTAAAGAGAGAATACACAAGAAGTTTTTTTAGTACACTTGAGCACTTCCAGCACACAGCAAGTGTCGTCTGCTTGTGTTACAACGTCCGCAGTCTTTGACGAGAGCTCCGCCGTCAGTGTCGATCAGTCTTTTCGTGAGCACGATGAATCACCCTTGTTGCGTTGTGGGCTGCAGACGTAGCGACTGGAAAGATGTGAAGTTGCGAAATCGTGTCTCTCTGCAAGGCAGCATACGAGCGAACTGGCTGCTGCGCATCGGACTGCGGCTATCCGATAGGCGCCAGGATTTGCGCGTTTCTGGCCGTCACTTTACAGTGGAAGATTACTAACGCAATAGCGTTTCGCAAGTCCGGTATTAGGGCAAACACAAGCGCAAAGGGACAGGGTCTGGCCGCTTGACTGCGCCGGGATGAGCCACGAGATGAGCAGAAAGGTAAATGTGAATGGTCTGCACGGTGCCGCCACCTGGTGGCACAGAGCTCAACCATACACAGTAGCAGCAACGAAGTGCATTCTTCTTTGCTGCTGGTGTGTATTTTTCGCAGGAGTGTAATCATCAACACGTTGTTCTTATAAATGTTTAAAATGTTTTACACTTGGTTAGAGCAATATTAGCGCTTCGTTTGACTGGTTAAGCGCTGCGCCAACAAAGGTCTGGACAGTGCAGACCGATCAGGCTGCTCACGTACGTCTACTCTGAAGTTCCTTCATCAGCTTGAGTTTATGCCTCCAGTCATTTGCCGAAATGACCAGCTTGCCTGTGGTTACCAGAATATCGGCCACCTTCGGCGCTACGACAGAATGCTCGCAACGCACGCTGCTTCGATGGCTCTCGGTCGACGGCCAAGCGGCCAGCGGAGAGGTCTCGCGCTCCAACAACCGGAAGTGGACGATGTGACGTCGCATCGTGATGCAGGACCAGTGAAGGCGGAGCTTAGCGCCGCTCGCTCGGCGAGCGAGTTGAGGAGGAAAGGCATGGCTAGGGAGGAGGGTAACTTCTAATCGCTTGTAACTCCATTAATACGTAACGCTTCACTTAAATTGTGGTGCGAATGTTCTACTTAAGCTGTACCCTATGCGCCTACAAAATTTGTCCGAACCGTTTCAGGGGCCCTTTAAGTGTGAGCTATCCGGCAAGACCAAAGCTGCACCAAGCAGCCATGATCACCAAAGTCCAGGTGGGCTTGGAAAGAAAGCTTTGCCTTAAAAGAAAACGTTGCAGTGTGGGCAACGCTTCATAAGACACTTGCCACCGCACATCTGATCATAACCACAGGCGCAAGAAACATTTTTACATTAGCCTGTCTCTCATCTTAATACACGGCAATCTGTCAAGTGCTCTCCGACATGCCTATACACCATACTGCCCACATACTTCATTGCATTAACAGAGCTAAACAATACTAGTGTCCCAGCAGCATATCTCAGCAGGTCTACAACTACTTATATGGCACCAGTATCACTCGTTTGCTGCAATGAATGGCGTGCTTAGCAGTGTTGCGATATCGTCCATCGCATATTAACTGCTGAAATCAAAAGTTTTTTTTTTTTTTTTAGCAAGGGGTGAAACTACATACATGTACGTCGCAGAGCGCACTCACTAAGATGCTGTCTCGAGCCCAACACATTTGCTGCAATCTCTGTGCTGCGCACTCAGAGCCAGCATCTGTGATAGTGGCTGTGCTAGCCTTCAGCATGCTACGAACAGTGCGTCAAGCACCACACGGCAACCAGACACTGTGTAAATGTGGACGAACTGAATACATGAGCACCACCCGTTTTCACTTTGCGATGTTCCGTTATTATACAGAGGAACAAATGGTACATGATAAAACAGTTAGTTTCTATTGACAAAGCATAACACTGAACGTATACAACCTTGCAGTGCTTCAAAGCAGCTTTGAATTCCTTTTGTCTGATCGCGTCTCTTGCGTCTTTCAGCGCTTGCTTCACTTCTCTGGAATCCATTTTTACTAAAAAGGAAAGGAAACCACAGGGTATGAGTGTCTCAAACTCAGAATATGTTGGAACTTCTAAGTACACAAAAGTTCACAGGGCTCAACCGGACAGGCCAAAACAGATATTTTCGCTTCAAATGCAAATCCTCCATTCACCAAGTGTAACCAAGCGTTCAAGCGATCGGATTACACGAAAACGTTTCTCATTCTTGGCACCGTTGTCGCAGTTCTACGGCCGCTGATGCAACATAAGTCCATTCGACATTACAAAGATTTGCAACAGCTTGAACTCTGTGCGAACACGTCAGAAGCACCAGCAATTGCCTGAACAGAGCCTTGGAAACGAGACCAACGAGACATTCAAGACAAAGTCCCGTGTCTTACGAGTTGATGTGCCGGTAGCCGCGGCAAATGTTTCTCGTGGGCTCTATGCCGTCGCCCTGTAGCAACAGGCAGCAGCGTCAAACAGACATTTCGCGAGTGTGCTTCACAGTCCCAATAACTTTCAGCACTTTCAGCACAGAACACCTATATAAATTTCATGCTTTCAGTTCCTCAACGAGCAGCCGACCGCAGGTTCGGGTTCCGATGACAGCGCCCCCAGTATTTGGAAGATGGCTCTACGATGCGCTCGATTTATTTTTTCGCGGCGCGGACTGCACGCAGGCAAACGTCCGAGCATGACGTCAATGCTATTGTGCTGCACTTCCATGTGAAGAACGAAAGCCTCCTTGCTATTGCATGCGAGCACGTAAAGGAACATACCAGCATTTGTGCTGCCACCTGGTCGCTTTCTTATATTCATTTTTTTTTTTGTTCAGTTTTTGAGAGGCATAAGCGACGCAAGCGGAAGTTAAGGTGTGTTCTTCACTTGACAGGTGCTCAAAAAAAGGCGAATTTTCCTACACATATCTGGGCAAGGTGGTGTCCGTGTGCCCTTAGAGTCTGTGCCTCGGTCAGCGATGTCCACAGGAGAGGATCAGAATGTGGAATGCCCGTTGTGCATGGAACCGCTAGAAATGGACGACATCAACTTCTTCCCATGCACTTGCCTATACCAGATTTGTCGATTTTGTTGGCACCGTATCAGGACTGACGAAAATGGGCTCTGTCCTGCCTGCAGAAAACAGTACCCCGAGGACCCGGCTGACTTCAAACCGCTCTCAGTAGAGGAGCTGCATAGGATAAAGAACGAGAAGCGCCAGAGGGACCTGCAGAGGAAACAGAAGCTCTCTGAAAATCGTAAACATTTGGCCAACGTTCGCGTTGTACAGAAAAATCTGGTGTTTGTCGTAGGTTTGCCACCGCGACTAGCGGAAGCGGAAACGCTCAAGAAACAGGACTGTTTTGGTAAATATGGTAAAACTCACAAAGTGGTCGTCAATCAGAGCACCTCGTACGCGGGGCTGCAAGGCCCTTCAGCGAGCGCCTACGTCACCTACTACAAGGCGGAGGATGCGCTGCGAGCCATCCAGGCTGTCAACAACGTGAAAGTGGATGGAAGGACTCTAAAAGCTTCCCTCGGCACCACAAAATACTGCAATTATTTTCTGCGTGGTCAACAGTGCCCAAAGACGGACTGCATGTATTTGCATGAGTTGGGCGACCAGGCAGCGAGTTTCACAAAAGAGGAGATGCAACACGGTAAACACCAGGAGTACGAGCGTAAGCTGCATGAACAGATGTTGGCAGCCAACAATAACGTGGCTGCGTGTGCCCCTCCGCCCGCGGTGGCTCCGGCCGCTGCGCCTGTCTCGACTACTGCCCCGAAGAAGGCCAACAAGCCGCGCAAGCCAGGGCTGGCACCGCGGCACGCTAGACAAAGCGAACAGAAGGCAGCCGCGGCTGCTGCCGCTGCGGCAGCTGCGGCGAACAACACTACGAGCGGTGGTACACCACCGGTGCCCAAGGAAAACAGAAGCACGCCGCCTGAGGATCCGTCGCCAACGTTTACGGCGTCCCTATCGCCCCCGTCGCCCGAGACGTCGAGGGCTGGCGGCGACGACGCGATTGCCCACGAAGACGACTTGGGCTTCGACCCGTGGGACGAATGCTCTAAGGGTCTGGCGGACTTACTCGAAAAGGAGGCAGTCTCGGCGACCACTTCGACGACAACGGCTGTACCACGGTTGGCAAGCAGCAATTCCCTCTGCGCTCATCCTCCGCCTGCTCTGTCAACTCCGCTGTCTACATCGCTGTCAACCCCGCTTTCGACGCCACTGTCGGCGCCATTGGCCACAAGTTTGTCATCACCGCTACAGGCCCCCTTGTTGTCCATGCACCATCAACAGCGGACACCTTTTCTGCAGCCATCGCGCCCAGCGCCGCCTTTTGAACCTTTGCTACGCAGGCCTCCACCACCGCCGCCGCCAGGTTTTAGTCCATTCCTAGTAGGACAGCAAACACAGAAACTGATGCCCCTGGCAACGCACCAGGGGCCAGCCATGCCTGGTGCCGGGAACGGGCTGGCAGAACTGTGCGCGCTGCGTGAGTCCCAAGAAGCACTTCGCTCGCTTTTGCCCACAGTGAACATAACCTTTGGGCCACCCCTTGGGGTTGGCCCACAGGGTGGTGCCGGTTCACACCATGCCCCGCACCTGAGGGGACCTCCATCTTCACAGTTTGGAAACAGCTGTCCCCCACCCTGGGGGAACAGTGCAGTCCCAGAAATGCCCTGGATCTCTCAGGACCCTGCCATCCTGACTGGGGGAAGCCTAACAGATGCCACTAACATGGCTGCGCGTTTCTAGGCTTCTCTCTCTATCCGCTGCGCTCTGAACCCAGTCCCCGCCTACCTTCTCAATTTTTATTTTCTCTTTACATCGACCACTGTGTGGATCATGATGAGTTCCACAGAACCAAAATTTGACCCGGTTATGTCTTTCTCTGAAAAGACTCCCTAAGGTGCTGCTGTGGAAGCTTCTCTCTCTCTCTCTTTTTTCTTTACATTCTCTCTTTGCTTTCTAAATTTAAGAAAGAAGAAAAAAAGATCCAACAAAGTGACGGAATAAACAGTACGCAGTGAAATTCAAGGCATTTTGTTGTAGTTGTCACAAGTGTGCCACCTTGATGGTCACTTGTCTACAGCAATCTCCTTAGTCTTCAGTATTCATTGGCAAAGCAGGAGAAGAGATTGGTCAGCAGCTGTTGCGTTATTCTATAGCCATTCATTCTGCTTTCTGTGGCAACAATGGGTGGATACGCATAATGTTAATAGCGCTTAAGGTCACTTGGAGCTGTAAAACAGTGCCACATAGGATTAAAGGTTAGGTTAAAGGATCAGTTAAAGGGACCCTGATATAACTAAATTAAGCTGACTAAAATTATCTTGCACCTTGTGAGGATTGTTATGGGGTATTGAAACTTGAGCAAACTACAGTAATTATTGCTGTAGAAGGCTTCTTAATATATGGCATGTACCGGTGGAAATGGACCTCGGTGAGGTGGCAGAAGCTGCTGTTTTGTTCGTTTATTTTTGCCTCCAGTCTATGGCATAGGATTCTTACATAATTTTTTTATGTCTCTCCCTTTCTGTCTTTATCTCATTAACACACTGTAGCTCAGAGCCACAAATGCACTGTGTTTGTGCCCTCAAGCTCGTATACTTGATATTTTTGTGCAGTGTGTGATGACTCGAAGCTTTCTATACAAGCAGCTTACCCTTGTTGCATTTTGTTTTAAGTTTGTTATAGTGCAAATATTTTTTGAGCAAAGCATCTTTTTATTAGTGCTCATGGCTATTGTTATTTTCTGAGCAAGACAACAGTTGATATTTTTGTTATTCAGTTTCACAGTATTGATGTCAGTGCTGTGACTAAATGGATTTTATGCATAAAATGAACTTCCGTCTTAGTTTTTGTCAAGTTCTCCTATTTCACATGGCTCATTTTCACAGTGCCTTTTCTAAAGGTAGAACATGAGCAGACAACACACACTATTTGAGCTTGTATGTGAGATTAAACTCCGTTGATCCTTGATAAGTCACAGCCCCTTCTTTCTGTTGAATACCTCACGAGTGTTGTCAAGTCTCTTTGATACAGCACTGTCTTGCTCTCTGTATGGTTTGTGATGCAAAAATTGATGAGCCTAAACTAATAGAATGTCTACAGGGTTGTCAGCTTGCTCATGCAGAAAGTCTGGACAAGAGTTGAATTGGGGGGGCCGTATGGAGGGAGCTATGCACTGGTGGAATCCATGTTCTCTTGTTGATCTTGTGTGTTGTTATGCTTATTTTACCTCTTTGCTGCCTGCAATACTACAATATGTCATCCTTTCTTTGTAGGTAATTTAAGTTCATTAGACATATGGAACACTAAAGAGAAAGATGAGTAGACCTGTAATAGTAAATTATGCTTCTACGATTTTGAAAAGCATTCTTTACCATCAGAGCAGGCTTGGTAAGCCATAAAAGAGGCAAAAGTTAAAAGGTGGGTGGCAGTGCAACTCGGAAGTTCCCACACCAACTCACTATGACATTGTGGATTTTGGTGGTCTGCTTTGGCCAAGTTAATTGCGTATCAACAAAGAATGACTAGTTGTCATCATAAAGGAACCAACGAACAAACTTTGCAAGTTTCTAGGACATTTACTGTACTGCAACGAGCAGCATGAAAATATGCATTAAAATCCATGATACCGCACTGATGTATCTGTGCATACAAAAAGTTAATGTTCGGCCTTCCTTTTCTATCCTAGTAATCAACCTCTTATTGTGAAGTCAATGATTATAGAGGTCTGAAAATATACTTTGCCAATCTATACTAATTTAACATTTCTCTAAAGTGTTCTTGTTCTTTTTTACATTAAGCTCTGCCATAATCTGTTGCATGTGCCCACCTTATTGACCTCCTTATGAACATTTCATTGTATGGAATACTCTCTCTGCACAAAGTCATCAAAATTGAGTGGTACAATTCGGGTAGTTGCATATTTTTCAAAGTACATGTAGCACACCCATCTTGCAGGTTAATACAGCCCTCGGGTATTGCCATGCAGGCCTCACACTGGGACTGATGACCTACAGGATAAACATGAAAACTTGACTTTTGATGAAATCTGAGACAGTCCAGCACATTCCAGAGCAATTGGCAACCCTATATATGCTTAGTGTTAATTTTAGTCAGGAGTTAATCAGGCTTAGCTCTGAACAGTGCTTTTATGTTATAAGAACGTTATCAGCTTGCTTGGGCATGCGGCAATTTCAACACAACCTTTCACTGCATCACCTGCATGACCTCCGTTGCATGTGTTCGTATATGTTTTTCATGCATGTGTTTGTGTATGTGTTGGGTGCAAGATGGCAATCTGAAAGCAGCAAATGCTAGCGAGTTACAGGGAAAATACAATGTTGTGCATTTGTGGCTTACCTGGAGTGTGTTAAGTTTCAGTGACCGCTTGATTGCTGTGATCAATGATTCGCTGTCACAGCCATTAGTGGACCACAAGGCTAGCCATTTAGTACACCTGGTGCAAGTAGTACTATGCTTTTGTGAACACTGGAAGGAAATTGCATGCAGTGGTAATGAGGGACTCTTATGAGGAGCATCATAAACAAGCTTTTCTCTTTTGTGGCTGCTCTTGCGTTGTTGCTCCGCAAGCTCAAGTGTGTAAAGAACAAATTGTGCGAGAGTAGCTGCCTAGTGCCTGCTCTACCTTAATTTCTTGTGGAGAAAAAAAGAACTACTGCTTTGCCTTGAACAAGACAGGACATCTACACTAGTGTGTGTTTAACTGTACAAAATGTTGCAGAATTATTTTCTAAGGGCCAAGGAAGTGCATTCTCAAATAAAAGCTTCACAAGGTGCTGCAAGTGACACAGCCCAGCCAAAGTTGTGGACGGTCAGGTGTTGCACACAGTTCTTGCTACTGTAGTGGTCTTGCCAAGTATTTTGTGACATATTCTGGCATAGTTTGGCTTATTTTCGTGGCGCACAACATTCCCCTGTAATGTCCTCAATTACAGCCTGTTCTGAGGATTTTGAAATGGGAGCTTGGTCTATCTTAGTGGGACGCTGACTATACTTTCCAAAAGAAAAAAAAAAAAAAAGATAATGCTTTCAGAGAGCTGGTATTGGCTTAAATGTCACTGCCAGGAATGCATAGATAATTTTCTCTAATGAAATGAGGACAGTATCAGAATGATTACGTCACCATCTACTCTAAGAAAACAATTCATGTTAAATTCTGTTTGGCCTTGTTTCACAGTTGCAGCATTAAAGATAGTAAATGCAAGCGATACGTGCAGCTGTAGTGATGGATTAATGTTCCAAGGTTTTCAGAATGCCATTTTACTGAGAGTAGAGTGATAAAATGACAAAAATGTGCAGTAGGATGAGGGTTGCCACTGATAAGAGCTTCCGCTACATAACATCTCCCATTTGTGATTGGTAAATTGTGATCAACCAGCGATAACAGAGGGACTAATTACATTGCATTTCAACAAAAAAGAAAATGTAGCTCTGCAAATTTTACTGGAATTTTCTACAGAATGGCAAGTCCAGCTACTCCACACTGTTCTTTTGCTTTTCATGCCAATGTCACACCCTCTCTGTGTTGGCCTCCCATTCAATGTAGGCAATGGTACTCGCTGGAGCATAGCGCAACTTGTGCAAAAAGCACAGCTTCAGCAAGGATAACTTCAATTTTGTAAGGATAGCGAGCCCTATCAGTCCCAACTTTCTCTACAACTAAATCGAACCTGGCATAAAACAAGCATTGCAAGGTTACTTGGAGGGTAATATAGCAATCCAGATTGACTCATTGTACGACTTTGGTGTCCCTTCAAGACGTTCTGCTCTCCCCATGCAGTGATGAGTCGCATGTTCCCGTATGCGCATAAAGGTCACCAGGCTTAAAAGTGCTGGGGACTGTCATGACATTCATGCCGATTATTTATACAATTGTCACAGGGGACACGTCTGATAGGGATAAAATTTCTCGGTCGTGAGTGGCTCCTTTACGCATGCTGCTGTAGAGAGCCAATCGCAATAAAAAATTTCAATCTGGATCAGGCTTGGTCACAATCAACACTGGCTGTGTGACATCGCTATTAGTTTACAGTGATTGCCATGATTGTAGCTCAGGTCAAGAGCAGTGGAAGTAAACTGCTTTTGACCAGCATTCAAATCAACTACGTAAAGGTTTACCCTTACGCATTTCGTATAAAACATTCTGTTGTAGCAATACCTTTAATTTTTCAAAACATGTTGTTTGTACTGCAGCTCAGAGATTACAAATTTTTAAGTGAAATTTGATTGAGATGTGTCTGAGCAGCCTCAAAACAAGGCACTGTATGTTTTCAATTACTTTTGTTATGGCTTGCATGTGTCTATAGTCTTGCATTTATGTGTTGCCAAGGTTAGTGTTCTATAATGGCCTTACCCTAATTTTCCTCACAGTTTTTTCTCTTAGTTAATGCCCATTTCTTCATTAGACTGTGATATTTCAATACATTAATAATGTTTAGTTGACATTGTGGAGGCTTAGAATTGTTAAGGTCTATTACATTATAAAAACAGTTTACTGCAACAGAAAAACAGAACAAAGCTACACATCTGATGTGGCGCGAATCTCTTTAAAAAAGCATTGTCGCTTAAATAGTGATTGTCTTGCCATTGTCTTGTCTTGTGTTCTTGAATTTAATATTATCCTTTTGTTCGCCTATCACGACTAAAGTTGTGGAGGATCGCTAGACAAAGATAAAGCATACTGCAATCAAGAAATGCTAGTTGTCATAAACTTGGTGTTCAGTAGCCAAAAGATGTTTTGAATGCCAGGAAAATATTTCGGAAATTTGAATTCCTGTTTTCCACTGTCACATTCATACTGCCTCAGTATGTAGTCTTCTACACCGCCAGTTGAGCTGCTGGTTCTGCTGCTATTGGTACCTCGTAAAAAAAAATTATGCTTCTGTTTCATAATGCTTGCAGTCCTGCGCTTTGAACTAAGAAAGGTCTTTGCTACATGACTTTGAATATTGACAGCCCAAGTTTGGGAGCAGAGAGTACTTAGCTGTATATACGAACATTTTTTTCTTGGCCTTCTTGTTGAGTGAAGTGACAGTGCGAAAATCAGTCACTTATATTTAAGAACAAAAAATTTAGTAGTTTATTAAAAAGAACAGCTTCTTGTAAGCATTTTTATAATAACTGTTAAAGCCACGGGTGGAAAGTTGTGTTAAAATCAACATCATGTGAAGTGAAATAGCTGACTTACATATATATACAGTTTTCTTTCTTTTTTGATGCCAGAAGCGAATGCGTGGTTAGATTGGGGTGACTATATTCAAGAAGTTATGGTAGACTGAAGAAAGTGTCGCAGCTTCTTGTCAGCTGAGTTATGGTGCTAAAATTCTCAAACTGCAGGCCAAAAAAATTATTTGGTTGCCTAGAAAGTTTTGTGCTGATCATGTTGAGCATGCTTTGTCAAAGTGTTTGTAGATGAGAAATCTGTCTAGCAACATAAAAGTTTATAGAAAGATGGGAGTTTGAAATGATCAACTGTGGTAAAACAAGAAATGTTGTTGAAGTCGATGTTTCAACAAGTTGAAATGTTGGCTCCAGCAAGATTTCTTGTTCAACCACTGTTGATCTCTTCAAAAGTTGAAACATCGGCTCCAGTGGCATTCTTTATTCGATCACTGTTTATCGCTTCAAACCTGACAAGCTATATCTGTCTGATACGTGCATGTCAGTTTTGAAACATAGTGTCTTTTTCTTTGACTTTGCATCGTAGTGCTTTTCTGAACTTATATACATGGGTCTGCAGGTGAGAAGCATCGCTACATACACTTGATGCTTTTATTCCAACAATATAAGCATCATACGGGCCGAAAAACGTGCAAGATGTCCTTGTACAAACTAGCGGTGTCATTAACAAAGAAAAGAAAACTTGCGGGGAAGGTTAGTGAGCATCATTCATGACTACGGGCAGTACAAAACCACGAGGACAGAGGAAGTAATAATTCTAACAAGGTAAGGGCTGTCCCTAAATTCCTCTGTTGAGATTTGGCACTGCCTGTAATCATGAGCTAGCACCTTTCCCAAGTATCTGTTCTTCCGAAAAGGTACTGCACCAAAAATTTTAGCTTTGGAAAAGCACAATATTGTAAAGAACATTATATTAGCATTCAACAAAATCAGCACAAAAAATTTAAGTTAATGATTGCTATGGAGGAAACTGAATGAGGTACAGGTGTTGTAATGCGATTTTCATTAAGTTACTTTTTTAATTATGTTTGGATTTCTCTTCACTTGTGCGAAAGTTAAGTCTTACAGAAAACCACATAGCCGTTTGTAAACCACTTATGAAACGCAGTGAAATTTCTGGTGGGTGTTGCCCTCGTACACCATTCAACAGGTTTTGCTTTGTCAGGCAATTGTGTATTCTCGTCTGTGTGCAGTTCTCACATTGCGGCAGGAGCTAACAATGCTTGAAAGGGAGCTAACAATGCTTGAAAGGGATTAAAAGGAGCCTCTGTCTGTTCTTTAATGGAAATCATTAGACATCTGTGTAGGCATCACGCTTGCTGCAGCGTAGAGCTTGACGGATGTTACGTAACTGAATATGCTACTCCTTTTAAGTTTTTCATATGTCACTTTCAGGCCTTTTTTTGACAGCCTTTCCAGATATCCCAGCATAATCATGCACATTCCGAGATGCAGCAGAAAAGCAGTACCATGCCTTTTGAGAATGGGTAGATGATGAGACGTGAAAATATTGACAGCAATGGCATGCGGTAGTTTCTGCATGCAGCTTTGGTGGTGCAGCAGCAATACATTCAATTGCTTTCTTTCATATCCTTCTTTTGCTTGGCATACCATCATGAGTACAGGTGCCGGTAACAAAACTGACCTTCTCATGTCTTTACCTAATGCCCAGTACAGATGACTTTTCCTGCTGTTTCGAACAGCGAGATTTGTGTGTATATATGTTGCTGCACTGTTCAGGAGAAAGCTTCACAGATGTGTAAGGGTCTTTATTTTTTCATATTTTCCCTGTGTAAGGTAGATGCCTGGTCTACCGAAGGTTGACTTTTAAAAGACCTTTGTTGACAAGCACTCGAAGGGAACATGCTGTAAGAAATGCCGGGTGGCCTATTCTGTGCTCACCTCTTCGCACAGAAGTGGCAGAACTGAGCAAAAGACCAAGATAAATCAAAGGAAACTGGAAGTCAGAGGCCAACAGGTATGATGCCAGTCCACTTCAGAAAAGCTGTAGGCCATGTCAGGGTTTATGGACAATCCTACAGAAATTCTGGGGCATTACCATCTAGGGCTCGTAACGCACACCATTTCTACAATTGTGAACCATTTCTATTATTGTACTGCACACATCCTAACATGTTGTGGTATGCAAAGCCTGCAAATGCAGGCTTTGCGTACCACTGCCACTGTGCCTTTGAATGTGCATCAACGGTGTCACTGCAAGCAGCAACTAAAAAATGTTTGCATCAATAATTTGCCATTTCCCTATGGTAGTACCTTTTAGCTGAGAGTGAAATGGTCTCTAGACCACAGTGTCGGGGATGCCTGCTTTTTGAGCTGACAATTGCATTCGGAAGCCTCGTGCACTTGCTTCTGTCGGCTTATTTCAGTATTGCATCCAGCATCTTGTTACAAGTGCAAAAGATTGTTACATTGAGGTAGCGAAGAGCTATATTTCTTGTTCTTCTGGTGTACTTAACAGGAAGGTAGAAATTAAGCCAGGAAACAACTGTTCTTGTTTGTATCTTTGCCATACGTGCCTGAAAAAGAAACCTGTGAAAGTGTTGCATTTGGAACCACTAAATGTAGGCAGCTCAGTGTGGCCAAAAAACGGGGAAGAAATTGCAAGAAAAGGAACAATGCCATCAGCTTAGACATTACTTTAAATAGCTATCTCGTTGTCTATGCAGCAACTGTTTGACATTTGGTGCCCTCTCATTTTCCTTTTCACAGGTGCCTGTCAACCAGCTAACCACACCATTAATAATCTGTATAGCACAAGGCATCACAAATTATTAATACAGGTGCTAATTGCAAGAACTAAACTCGACTGTTTGTAAACTAAATGGAGTTTAGTAAGCCAAACTAAATTTGTTTTATGTTGCCGAGAGTATGGAAAGCGAAGAAGCTGCACCTTGAAGTGATAGTGTCAATATATGCCCGACATACTGCCTTATATCACGGTAAGGCACAGAGGGCAGGACGGCGTTGGTACGTGTGATAGTATATTCATTCACACAACACAGTGAATTTGTTTTTTGTCTCCTCGTAACTGCACATGCAAAAAAATTTGCAGAAACTTGAATGTGATGTTTTTGAGGCTGCCATGCACATACACAATTGCAGGCATAGGAAATGCTTGCAGGCATATCACCACTGCAAAATATGATTGCAAACAATTAAGCTAGCACAGTTTAGCACTTCTGACACTGTAGCTAAAATTGTGAAACGTGGAAAAGCCTGTCTCAGTACAATGCACTTGTGCAGTATAAGCATATTTTACAATAGATGCGTGCATAGAAATTTAATTAATATACAGCCTGTTGCACAGAACAATAATTTATGGGTGGCTATATGCAAGAACAGCATTTTCAAAGTTCAGTCATCTGATAAAGGTTGCAGAATTTTATGAAAGCCATATGTAATTCGGGCATCAGAGGGCTCTAACATAAACATTAAAATTTTCTTGTCACCACAGATAAATGGCCTGGATTTTTCATGTTATAATGTTTACCGATTCCTCTCGTTAGTGAAATTAACCAGCATCGCCTGATCACAAGAGGCGCAAGAAACGGTTGTCCGTAAAAATAGATATACATTTGTAATTGAAGAAAGTATATATAAGGAGAGGGCAATTTCAGTAAGATGTAAATTTCTACTCGATCTGTAAGAGAAGCCGTGGATATTGCAACTTAAGCTGCTCTGTGCTTAGGTAGACGTACCTAAACATAAATATGACATGAGATTTCCCAATATCCCACTTCACCTTTTTATTTATTTATTTTGCCTTTTTTTGTGCCGGAGCTCAGCCACTAGGCGATAAAGCTGTGCGGAAAAAACTAACCTCTGCATGGCAGACTAGCGAAGGCCCGCAAATAGGAGTACAACTCGGTGTAATGAAGAAGAAAATGGGGGACGGCGCAAAGGAATCTAACTAGTAGCTAGATGTCCACGGAATAGCTTTCACAAGAGATTCCAAATGAGAACGCCGACGGATATATTTAAATAATATATATGTGATTTATCATACGAATGAGATACGTACAAATAAGAGTTCAGTGAGGAAGTCCTCTAAGCTGATACAGTAAGCACGAAGCATGCACCATAACAAAGCTAAGAGCACGTATGCTGTTTCACAGTAATGTGACGCATGGCCAGAGAGCAATTCGTGGTCCGCTCCGCCCGTCAAACCACGATGAACAAGTCGTACTCGTACAGTTTCTAACGCTAACTATAGTGCACCTCTCGTAGTTCTCATTTCAGTACCACATTTTAACATACATATAAAACAGTTCGACAAACAAAAGCGTGCCGGTAGCTGTGAGTTCGAATTAAGTGCTTGCAGCATTCAGCTTTCCCGCACGACGCAGAAGCCTGACCCTGACCTAGGCGACTGAGCCAACACTGAGCGCAGCTTGAGAGCGCGCCAGGTGCGTGCAGATACAAGGGGCGCACCTGTCGCATCGCGTGCGAAAAAGGTGTCGGCGCTGCAAAAATGTGTCGCGCGCCGCGCGGAGAAGCCGACTTCGAGGCTATATTGTTCAGGGTCGCGACGAATTCGTGGAATTGCTTTCATGAAAGCGAGTCTAATGAAATCGTCATCACGAGGTAACATGCCGTAAAGCATTATAATTATTCCGAAGTCTCATTGCCCGAAACAAACCGAAACTGATCGAAATGTATTATTACGGGCAGCGCACGTTAATTGCCGGTTCCGAGGCGCAGCTCGATTACGTTCACGCAAAGTTCACACATGTTCTCGCAAACGATCTTAAGAACCGAAACTCCCCAGCGCCACTGGCCAATGCCTCCTTATAGATGCCTGCCGCGTGAGCCGAGAAGCCCCACACCTCTTTCCTCCTATCCACCATAGTCGGCTGCAAGCGCTAGCGGCGGTAATCGCTGCAAACCTAAATCACCTGTCCCTGCCTCCGAGATTTTAGCGGCGTCTTTTGCGATTCCGGAGGCTGGACCGGTGGTCTCTCGTCAAGCCATTGGTCGAGCACGCGCAATCCTAGTAATCGTCACTTCCTCCGCAACAGAAAGTAGGGTGGGCTGCGAGCGCCGTCTCTCCGCGACTACCCTGAACTGCAGTGTACTCCGGCTCCAATGGGAAAACTAGTGACGCGGCAGGCATCTAGTAAAGGGGGCATTGCACAGGCAGACAGGCATGACCATCGCATTAAGTCTGCTTGTTCTAAAAAATAAACTATAAATAGTGCAAAAAATTGTTCTTATAGCACCTGAACAATAATAAGCAACCTTTATTTAACTGTTCATACGCACGTTCGAAACGATGGAAGCGACGTAACCATAGCAACATTAATTCGTTATGGCGGCAATCATGTACGCGTTTTCGCCTCTGTGAAGCTGTGAAGCTGAAATTGACTTGATTATTCAAGTTTTGTAACATCTGTTTCAGCAAAAACCAAGAAGATGCTTCACGAACTGCTTTTTGCTTTGAATGGATACCCAGGAAGCATTTTTGTGGAAAGAGAAGGCACTTTTTCGGTAATTTTATCAGAGTAGCTTGCCATTTAGTTTATGATTGTATGCGAAATCTTATTTTTACACTTTCTAAGGACCATTCACGATAGTTGAAATAAACACGATGAGTTGGAGCTTGAGGGTAACGACATCTGTACTGATAGAATCATCACGTTAAGTCTTGGCGCGTATTATACGAACTGTCTCAGCGAGGACACAGAAATGCTTCTCAGTGAACTGATACTTCTTGCGGAACGATCGAACTGAGCACTGATCCTAAGTTTCAATTTCTTGACATCACGCAGCATCAAAATATCGATGAGCAAGAACGGCTGTAAAAAGTCGAGGAGGATGTATATATATATTTCTTGACTCGGTATATGCATAAAACAATATTAGCTCTGTAGTGCGTATAAATGAGCTCAGGTATTCCTCGTGAAATGACCGTACCAGGCGATCGCCTTACAATATACTAAATGTCTCACTAATTAGTGTGCAATTTCTTTCAGGTCGCCAAAGGACTTCCTTTTTTGCACCCATCCGAGACAGCGATTCTGGATAAGCTTTGTGCTCTAGGCTACCATGTCAAGTACTTGCGAACCTTCATCTCAACTTACCGCGGTCTCATCGCTAGCGGTAATCGTCTTTTTATAAAATAATATGAACTAGCATGAGATTTGCAGGGGTTATCTCAAACAAAAATATTGTGCCACTTCTCCTACGAGGACATTTGTCACCTACTTGCTGCTCTGCGTTGATTATAACGCATAGTGGCAGTGAAGTATGGTCATATTTTTCGTATGGGATGTAGATAGTTAACTACCAGACTTGCGCCTTCTATTGAGCATCCAGTGTGGAGTAGTAGCACACTGGTTGCACATGTCAGCTGCGAGACAGTGCGATGTGCACCACACAGCTGTTTGTTGGCTCGGTGGGTATGGTGCTGCTCTGCTGATTAAAAAGTTTCGGGGTTAAGTGCTGGCTCTAGTGGACACAATATTATGATGGGGTTGAAATGCAAATGTACGTTTGAGCATTTTGGTGCATGCTAGGGAACTTCAGATAGCCAAATCAGCTGGAGCCTTCCACTGTGATGTCTCGTAGCTTAATTACGGCTTTGGATGTAGAGCACCATTATTATTATTATTATTATTATTATTATTATTATTATTATTATTATGCCTGATTGTAGAGGAAACAGTTTCGTTTATGTTTATAAGCAGTAACTTGAACAATGGGTACTCCTTTTGTCAATTACAGATAGTCAGGAAGGTGAGACGCCGCTCAGACGTGGCTTCTACCTGGATGCATTGTGCTCAGGGCTGCAAAAAGTCCTGCATCAATACTTGGAGGAACTACTTCTTCTTGAGAAAGACGTTCTCGAGGGACACCAGATCTCTCTGATGCGATTTCAAGAGGCTCTTGAAAAGGTATAAAGTTAGTTTCTTATGCAAGAAAACGTGGGATATCCAAACTCTGTAAGCAGGCTCTTCTTACAGCAGATAATGTCTTGGCCAGAATGTCAGTATGTTCTAATGGATGTTGATTCTCTGTATTACTATTAAGCTGTGCACTGGAGCCTGCCTGTGGCTTGCTGTTTTCTTTTTCTTTTTAATGTCATCTATATCTGTATAATAAAGGAATGGTGTCCAAACCCATCCTATACCTTGCAATTATTTTAGGTCTCTGCACTCCATATAATCAGAGCACCTTAAAGGGACACTAAAGCAAAACACTAACTCAGTTTAGATGGATAAGGTTCTCCTTGACAACTCTGTTCTCGTTAATTTCAAAATAATAGATTGATTATTAGAGGAGAAAATGAAGGTCAAAGTTCCGGTTCTTGAATTTTGCACTCAATCCTCAATGCTGGTACGTCACTGTGATGTCACAGATTTCTAAGTATCTTTTCGTATTTAGGCCACGTTTGTTCTGCAAAAGTTCCCAAAACTCACCTTGTTCAATCTTTGGCTTCTTTAGAACACAATGTAGTCTATCTTTACCACTAAATAATTAACTGAGCCCTAGAAGCCACTGTCTAAAATCGTGATGTCGCAGCAAGCTGCTGTGGGAATTTCAAGGAGGCATCACCACCAGTTTTTTGTTATTGAGCTTTTCCTGGATTGCCAAGCATTTCATCGTGGTAAGAGTGGTGCTTTTGATATTATAGAAGGGTAATTTACTGATAAAGAAGAAATCATTTGCATCTTTAGTTTCCCTTTAGGATATGCAGCTGTGGAAAGGGAGTCTTAGTGTGAGAAAAAGAAAGCCATCAAATAATTTGGTGGGAGGTCAGGTGAGCATAAAGAATGGTACAAGGAATGACTTGAACCACAGCAGATGATCTGAAGGTTGCAATCATAAAGTAAGATAGAGATGTCTTTAATGAAGGCTGGAGAAGTTCTCCTGGCTGCAGGCATGTGTCCAACTCCAGATGTATAGTGAAAGATGAAACTACACCATACAAGAACTTAAGCATGCAAGCAGCACTGATAAGTCTGCACTCAACACCATCTATGAAGTCTCTGTAAGACCAGATTTCAGCAGCACCTGGTTGGTATTTGATATAACTTCTGAGGTAGCATTGTTGTCACTAGAGTGGAAGCAGAAGTGCAGATCAAAGTAAAACAGTAGTGAGTAGACAAGCAGGAGAAGAAATGATAAAGGGGATGTGGTACTTCTTGGTTTTATTGATTTGTTATTATTTTTTCAATAGTGCAGTGCTTCCCCACCTCTAATCTTGGAGTGTAGCGCGAAGTGACACAGCCAAAGACTAGAAGCAGACACCTCGTCCTGTCTGCTTCTAGTCTCTGTCTATGTCACTTCGCACTATCATCCAAGGTTATGTTACCGTACCAACTTGTCCAACTTTCTATCCTTTTTCTCACACCTTTTACTACCATGTCATTTACACCCACGAGGTGGCACTACCTTTTTGTGAACAGGTGCTTAAGTAAGAGGCACTGTTATGTACCAGTGCAATGCAATGTGCTTCCTTACAGGATCATGTGCACATGTGCTGGACATTCATGTATATTTTGTGATTTTAGCAATTGGTTCTTAGACCACTGCATGCATAATCAGTGTTGCTGCATTGCAGTGTGGTTTGGCCGTCTAGGCTATTGAGATCCCAAAGTTGTGGATGGCAAGGATGAAAGTCCTCCTTACCCAGAAGCAGTGTGAAGTGCTGGAAAATGCAGAATATGAGATATGCCACATGGCCTGGAGCTAGCTTTGCTGAAGCGTTCACCAATGCTAGAACTTTCGACGGAACGGTGGTAGTACCTACCCTTGCAATTTTTTTAGGGCATTTACACTGCCTTTAATCTTGTAAGACATTTAATGACATTCACAAGTTTCCTGTTCTCTCTTCTATCATGCCACACTTAATACCGAGTCAGTTTCTGTTGTGCTGATATAACAAATATACAACTTTCCTTCTTTTTTCTTTTTTTTTATATGCTATGTTAGGTTTTGGTAAAGCTATGTCAGTTAACATCTATCAGTCCCTTTCTCCTTATATACATATTTTTTTTGCTTTATCGTTTTCTTTCTACATTGTTAGCAACTTTAGTCAGTGGCAACCTAAGAATGCAGCAGCAAATACACCACTGTAAAACTCAAAGAGAATTTATATAGATATGCCAGCCAATTACATTCGCTTATGTCCATGACGTCTCGGCCGAGATGAGCTTCTTTCAGCGTCCGCATTAAGGGAGCATGAATATTCGAATTTTAGAATGTAAATGGAATAGCCTTTGCTATTTGATTCATATTCAAATTGAGAATTAGCCATTCAAAGTTATTGAATATTTGTTTTTGTTCAAATGTAAGAGATAACAACGCTTATAGGAGTCTACAGAGCATTCTTGAGAAAGATGGGTGCAACTGGTGATTGCTCTGAATTATGCTGCTGCAGCAAAACCATGGTTGCTCCACAGAGGCACCAGTTGCTCAGCAAACACATGATGTGAATGACTTCTGCTTAATAATTGCCAGTGATTCAGTAAGGATGGTCTTCCCTTTAGGCTGCTTACAAATTTGTTTTCTCCATTTAGGCAAAACAAATTATTATCTGGACACTGTCACCATGTTTACATTCTTTTAAAATGATGTGTGCTGCAATGAACAGAGCACTCTATGGGCCTCTGGTGATGGAGGTTCCTGTGTTTCATCTTGATGGAACATGGTTATAACAAAGCATTTGTATTTATATAACAGAACATTTATATTATTACATGATATTATTTATATAATCGAACATTTTGTATTTCACTTTGTTTAGAAATGAAAAAACTATTCGGTATTCAATTCAATATTCGACTGTGATGTTTTGTGAATATTCTTATTCGATTTGAATGGAAAATTTAGCTGTTCAAAGATCCCTAATCAGCACCTCATGGGAGCTTTGTTTTGAGTTATGAAGGCACAGACGGTAGGTGCAGCACAGTTTTATAGGTGGAACCTGTTCTGAATTTTTTATGTTGTCACTGAGTGTTGTCTATTTATTGCGGTCCCCATCTATTAGCTGGCAGCTGTAAAGATTTTACTATGGCAAATACATGACTTTCAACTTTGTTTGCTTTACTGACCATGGTACCTAACATTGGTGCGTGCACTTTTCCTGTACGCAGTACCACTTGCTGTTTCTGAAGTTGCGTGACCTGGTAGCTGAAATTGAATCCGGTAAGGTGCATGGCTGCAGTATCCTTCAGTCTCTGCACAAGGCTTCCACTACAGCGCTCCCCATTGCTAAGAAAAGCATGTCGCTGTGAGTCTGCACATTTTGAGCACCCTCTTTAGGAGATTGGAATTTTTATTGCATTTCTTTGTTCATTTTTTTGCGTTTTTTTGTTCACTGTGAGCCAGAGCACAAAATCTGCCATCAAGTGATAGTTAATATAATGGCAAAGCTTTACACGCTGGTTTTTCACACTGTCAAACCTAGTGCAATGGAACATAATGTTTTTCACCAAAAAAGACAGAAAAAGAGAAAAGTGCATAGCAAGAACAGAGAAACTTGAGGAAGACATCTGTTCTTGCTTTGTGATCTTTTTATTGCTTTACTGTGCTATGTTTTAATATCATTGTCTCTACTTAATTAGATATGTATCAGGATAAAGGCTCAATTAGTTCAGTGCTGTGTCATGTTGCTTTCTCTTTATGTATTCATCCTCAATGCGCATAGTGATTTGTTAAACGAACTTAGAAAGCAACAATTGTTCCCCCCACTTGTGGATTGTTAGTTTACTGTAGCTGGCACTCAAGATCGACTACACACACCTTTGAAACAGCAGCAGCTTCATGCCTGTTAACCTTTTGCATCCTAACCTTGGTGGCAATTCTCAAAGAAATTTTTCAAAAATTTTGGTGCCACTCAGGTCACAGGTTGAGCAGCTTATGTTGTCAGACTGTCATTGTGCGTAGTTCTTGTTGTAGGAGCGCTGTCTGTCAGTCCCAGCACCGGAAGGTGGACGTGCTCGAGACCTAAATTTGAGGCAGCCCCTAGTGCATGTCCTCCCCCTGCAAGTTCACTTCTCTGTAGTAAAGTGTGCTGGTTTCCAATTATCTTTTCTTGAGTTACAGTCATTCCTAATGGAAACACTCAATGGCAGTCTTCAGTCAGATCGATGCAGGAGCATGATGCAAACTTTTTAACATGGTGAATTTCGTTGTATAGAGGCTTGCCGATGAAGTTCACTTTGATTTATTAGGTTGTCCCTGCTCTGTTCCTCATTTATGTCACTGTCAGAAACAAATTGTGGTCATGTGAGAATGTCAATGAAGTCTTGCACAGAGGTACTTTTGCAATATGGCGTGCCATCTTAAGAATAATCACCACAAGACACTTTCGATACTGTTGCCTGTGTTGCTGCTAGGGTGGTGTTCAGGGCATGGAATCCACCAAGTCCATCGGCTACTACGTCAGGTTGTGGAAAATGAAGGAAAAAGGGTTTATTACATTAGTTACACGGCCCCAGTGCAGAAGCCCACTCCATTCAGGAGCAAGTTAAACGTCTCAGTTCACATCAGGACCCTCTGTCCTCACTCTCGAAAAGTTTCTGCTTTTAATCCCCTCGTCTTTCCTAGGAGAGTCCACTAGGGAATCTCAAGACTGTCCAGCAGCAAATCACCTTTGTAGACACTCCATTGCGATACCCTGCCCATGCTCACCATAACCTGCAGTAACTCCGCCTCCAAGAAACTGGTATGAAATCTGTGGAAAGCAATCATTCCCCCCCCCCCTTCCCCCCATTCTTCACTCAGTCTGCAAGGTGAAGGGTGGGCTGAGGGCCTTTCGTGGAACCCTGCCACAGCCGATTTAAATGCTCTCTTGATGGCTGGATAAGTGCCGAGGGATGGGTGGTGATTTGACTCGTCTAATTAACTGCACCTATCAATTCGTTGTCATGGTTCCCTCCCATTCATCCTTTTCTGCTGTTTCTAGGTACTGATGGGGTGAGCGCTTTTAGTCATTGTCCACGCCGCATTGACGTCTGGATTGGAGGTGCAGTGGTTTGACACATGGCAAACGTTCAATTAACACCCTTGGTGGCGTTGAGACGTAAAAGCTGTTACTGCGTCTTCACAAAGGCTAATTTTGCTGTAGTTTCAATGGAGAAATTCAGTGACAATATGTTTGTTTATTTCTGGTACAAACATATTTTCAGTGACTGTCTGTGTTGCTCAGAACTTTTGTGAACTGCTAAAAGTAAATGAAGCCCTTCAACTTTCCACGTATAGCTTAACTTGATTGTAATAAGTAGCATTGGCAGTAAAAGCTTGTCCATTTTATGCAACACTGACCGTCAAGTGAACACTGAAATTTAGCTAAAAAGTCTGCTATTAGGATTATGCAAAAGCCATTCAGAGACTACAAAAACATACTTTATTACAAAAACACACTACTGCAATGTTGAAGTACTTAAAACATTCTTTCTGTGAGCTCTGATTTTCACTCAAGTGTGCCATTACTCAATGTCAACCTACAGTGTGATGACGTTGGGTGTGCGCATTTGTCTTTGAAATTCCAACGTATACCCCCCTAGTGCCCACCCAAATATGTTTAAAGTGCAGTTTTTAGTTAGATGCTTATTTATACGTACAGATACCCTAACAGATTCCACAAGTTAGAACACTGCTTGACTGGGGGGAGAGTTAATGAACATGCAAAACAGTCGGTTGCTCACCGAAATAATGATAACAGGAAATCTCAAATATAGCAGCACTCATAGCATGTGAAAGCAGTGAAAAGGAATGAGTACACAATATAAGAAATGAACACCAACTGTACAGGATATAAATGTTAAGTTTTGCAACAGTAATATACACACACACACACATACAGACACACACACACAGACACACAGACACACACACACACACAAACACACACACAAACACGCACACACACACACACAGGGTGTCCCAGCTAACTTGGACCAGGATTTTGAAAAAAACCTATGCGTTCTTCAGAACAGAAATCGCATGGATGTTGTTAACGTTTATCTAAACGTACAGTACCATTTGTTTTGCTCATCTTTTTTTGAGTAATTAGCCGAGGTAAATTAATTAACTTTTTAAATATAGCTTGAAATGTTCAGGCGTCAACAGGAAAGTTGTGGAGCTTCACAAATATTGCCTAACCCAGGTACTTCCAAGAGATAGACTTAGCGTGGCCATTTTTATTTGAGAAAAACGAAAGCCCGTGCAGTTTAAGAAATACCATGTGACAGCGCGCTTTGTGCACCCGAGTGCACCGCGATTACAGCACTCTCATCAATGATTTGATATGTGAGTGGTGAGGTCGGCATTTCAAAGTCTTCAGTGTCAAGAGTTCTTAGGAAGGCTGAAATGCATCCCTATCACCTCCAACTGCATCAAAAGCTGCAAGAAAGATACTTTCAATGGTGGATTGATTTGTCAAATTGGATCCTTGTGTACAGTGATGAAATACCGGATTTTGTTGACAAAGTGCTCCGGACAGATGAGGCAACCTTATCCAGAAATTCTCAAGTCAACATCCATAATGCGCATTACTGGAGCGATACGAACCCGCATTGGGTAGCGCAGGCCAGACACCAGTACCAATGGTCATTGAGTGTGTGGTGCGGTATCTTTGACGGAAGAATAATTGGCCTCATATTTTTTGACCACATGCTCACTGCTCAGTGCTACATGAACGACATCTTGGAAGGCCCAATCGAAGATTTTCGCTGTGATCTTCCTCTTGCGTTTTTAAAGTGAACTGAAGTGAGCAGCAGCCTTGCCCGAGCCTGGCTTGACAAAGCCTTCAAACATCAGTGGGTCGGGCGGCATGGACCAGTGGCATGGCCTGCAAGGTCGCCGGACTTGACACTTCTTGACTTCTTGTGGGGACCTGTGAAAGACCGAGTGTATCGCAAACCTACAACTACACCAGAAGCGCGAAAGGCAGAGATTGGCGAGGCCTGCAGCGAGATACCGTCTTGCGTCATCAAAAAAGCTACATCAGATGTGCTGAAAAGGTGCCAATACTGCATTATGGCAGAGGGCGACTTGTTTGAACACATTCTTTAGACAGACATCACAGCGGATAAAACTCTACAACCATTATCCATAAAAAGAGCCATCTGTGTGAAACTTTTGTACAGCGTTGAAAAGGCACCTAAGTAATATGAAATTACAAATTCTCTGCCGACAAGGTATGGACAGGAAGCTAAAAAGCAACCTTCTGTGTCAGTTTACAATTCTTCCTTTTGTGACAACCAGCGTTATTCACATGACGTTATCAAGCTTGTTATAATGCATGTTTGCTTGTTGGGGTCTTGCTCCCCAATTCGAACTCATGAGCTTGTCAATTTTCCTCCGCATGCATTCTGCTAGCGTGAGAGTGCAATTATTGCTGCAAAAATGGGAGCCATGATGTATTTAAACTGCCGCGCGAACCCACTGGCGTTTATCTCGGAACCAAGCACAACGCGAAGCTCTGTCGTGGGCACCACGAAAGGCGCTAAGCGAGCGATGTTTTGTTACAAAGCATGGTTGAGAGCGCTGTAATCGTGACGTGTTCGGGCGCACAGAGCGCAGTGTCACGTGCTATTTTTTAAACTCCGAAGGCTTTCGTTTTTCCTGAATAAAAACGGCCACGCTAAGTTCATCTCATTGGAAGTGCCTGGGTTGGGCAATATTTGTGGAGCTCCACAACTTTCCTATTGACACCTGAATGTTTCAAGCTATATTTAAAAAGTTAATTAATTTATCTCGGCTAATTACTCTAGAAAGGTGAGTAAGAAAATAGTACTGCAGGGTTAGATAAATGCTAACAACATCCATGCAATTTCTGTTCTGAAAAACGCATAGGCCTTTGCAAAATCTTGGTCCAAGTTAGCTGGGACACCCTGTGTGTGTGTGTGTGTGTGTGTGTGTGTGTGCGTGCGTGTGCGTGTGCGTGTGTGTGTGTGTGTGTGTGTGTGTGTGTGTGTGTGTGTGTGTGTGTGTGAGAGAAATAGCTCAAACTAATTGCATCAATATTATATTTAATAGTGTACAAAGTGCATTCTGACAAGAAGGCAGTAAAAATTTTTTTATTGCCAAGATAGTTCACATGAGTTAGTGATACAGTTTGGAAGGCCTTTCCAATGTTTAATGGCACCAGGAAAAGGTGAGTCACTAAGCACTTGTGTTTGACTTAACGACCATTGAAAGCAAAAGTTACTGTCCAGGTGGAATGAAAAGCTATGTTGTCAGATAAGCAGCAGTGTGGGATGGATGGTGACTGCAGATTATTTTTTGAAGTAGACAAATGAGTGCTGCATTACTACAAAGCTGTAAGCAAGGGACTGATAACGATAATATTGATCCTGTTCTGCTAGAACTTCAGTTGTAATCACATGCAACAAAGCATGCGGCACAATTTTGAGTGGTTTACAAGATAGGCCTGATGCAACAACCAGGTTGCTGAAGCCTACTCTAGTTCTCGGGCAAGAAATTTTTTAATATAGGTGGATACTGCATGGGATTGAGCATATTGAAGTAAATCACGACCTAGCAAGTTCTATTCTCTGTCATAATATTGTATAGTATGCAATAGTATCAGTTTACCTCATAACAGGAACATGAGGTACAGTACAAGAAAGTGGTCTAAGTGTACATCTAAATGACTTTTGTATCCACCTCCCTGCCATTTGTGCAGGCTCTCGCAGGCTGGCTATGGAGTGCTGTGCCAGCAGATTTCCTCCTGGGTGTTGTATGGTATTCTGCATGACCCACACCAAGAATTTTTTGTTGTACAGAAGTTGGGCACCGACATGTCGCGGACACAACGCAACACCAGCAGCAGTCTTTTAGAGGTTTGTTGTAACATGTATCCTGCCCTTTACATATCTCCCTGCAAGACCAAGTGTTATTCCACTGATCTCACGCTTAATGCAGGTGTAGTCTAACTGTGCCATTTGGGCCATTTTGCTACAATTCGACTTGCCTATTCCTGGCTGCGTTCACTCATGTGCCATCTATGCAAAAGTGTGGTATTTTCGTGTTTTCACAGCAATGCAATGTTTTCAATACGGTTATGCAACTACTGTACTCAACTATTCAAATCAATTTTTGAACATTCATATAATTCAGTTTGTGACTCGATTATCTAATACTTGGCTGAGGTCGATGCATTGCATGCAGCCTTACCACGGCGCTCAGTTGGTTTTCTGACAAAAAAAAAATTAGTTCTGAAGTTTCTATGTGGCACAACCACTATCTGATTGTGGGGCACGCCTGTCTTCGTACAAGGGTCGTACGGATCATCATCTCCAATCGAAACAGTTCCTATACCCTGTGGGGGTTCCACTCTGCATGTGGTTAGGGCGGAAGGTGAGCTCCGGATCTAGCCCCACGCAGTCGCCCCGTGGTACTCCCCAACCCGTAGCGCGGGAATCACGGCTATGTCGGGTTCGAATGAATAGGGCAATGAGCGGCGTCAACTTTAACAACGTTTATTGCTACCAGCAATAAAGAACACTGGCAGAAGGACGTCCTCTCTGTAATAAGTAATAATAGGCTGGCCTCGTTGTTGGCAAGCTGTTGTTGTGTCTTACGTCACTGTTGTCGTGTCTTGCTTCACTGTTGTGCAGCACTTACTGATGGCACAGTAATAAGCTTCGCCAAACGGTTACAGATTACTGCTGTACTACACCAAGTGTTCCAGGAAGACCAATTTTTCTGCTCTGAAACTGCTCGAAAATGCTGGTGTGGCTGCTCCTAAACTGCTCCAGAACGACATTTTTCCTGTTCCAAAAAATGTTCCAAATCCTAAACTGGCTGGACTACTCGTCAGCAGCACGTCTGTAGAGACGGCTACATAGAATACCGTGCAGGGTGAATGCGTGAAGCATTGACCGACCGACCACTCTCACATGCTAAATATGGGTCAGAAATGGTTAGACTAGTAGCAGCCAGATACTTCGTAGCACTACACTAAGTGAATGGCTAGTTTGAAATTGCACTTTAGTTTTGCAATGTCTTGTGTGTCACAGCCCATGGTAATTGTTGTTATTTGGACTGGTTCTATTGCCTGTGCTAAATTTGGAATGTATAGTTTGTTATATGTCGTCTCATCACTGTGTAGTGGCGGAAGCAGGGAACAGGCCGCTCATTCAGTTCCTCATGTATACTTCTTATTTGAGCTCTGAACATTGCCATTTTGTAGAAGGGCAACACTAAACTCAATCTGGTCGTGACAATAACAAATTGACAGTTTTCCAGTTTGAGAGGTGATGATATTCCATGCAGATATTTAAAACCTTAAAAGTGCTGCATAATTGCAACACTTCAATGCATCTTCTCTATCAAGTCATTGTGTAAGCTTGCTAAGGTGTAGCAAGGAAGATAGGTACATTTTGTTTAAGAGAAAATGACAGCTAATGCATGCGATATTTTTGAGCAATCATTCAAAATGGGCTTTATTTAAAGGTAGCGGCAGTTTGTATTTATATATGTAGTGTCAGGCTCAGCTTGTGTCTAGATGGGTAATACTATACTGGGTGCGGCTTGCATCTATAATAACAAATTTGCCATTACGACTCATTGCTGTTATATGAACACTGGTCTAATAGCATTTATACATGCAAGTTTTGTGTTTTTTATATTGCAGGCTCCTTTAGAGTCAATGGATGACTTTGGCTTGGAACCCAAACTGCTGCCTGACCAGCTCTCAGGTTCTTTTGCCAGAAAAGTGCTTTTTGCTGGCTCAGCTGTACGAGTCTTTGGGCAGTCTATGGGTGAGTTTATGGGCCATGTAATGCGTAGCATGAAATGCGCTGTTACGGAAGTTAGGAAAGTTACGGAATGGGTGCCAAAAGAAGGGAAGCACAGCTCAGGACAGCAGAGATTTCAATAGTGTGATGAAACCAGGAAATACTCAGGCCTATAGTGAGATCAGCTGACACAAAAATGTAATTGAATATTGCCCGGAGAGCCTTTCGTCCTGCAGTGGGCATAAATGTGATGATGCTGATGATGATAATGGGTGGGTTTCCCGTAGTGACTGTCTCAATGCATTATTTATTGCCAAGTAGCATGATTGTAGAAGTTGTGCACAAATCTCTGATGTGAAAAACAAGCTGGTCAAAATAACTCGGGCTGTTGCACTATTTCCAACAGCTGGTTGCATTAGGTGCATTAGTGTGAAATGAGCTGATGGTTTCTTTGTTCTTCAATATTTCCAACTTGGGAGCACATTATGCACTATGCTTGCAACTTTTCTCTGAAAACAGAGCAAAGCATTAAACTTGCTGTGTACTTACAGACCCTATAAAGTACAGATAAGAGTTGTTGGTTTTTCTTTTGTCATTGAAAACCATGGCAACTATAATTGTAGCATCAAGTCACACATATGGCAGTGTTAAGATATTAAATGCTCTCAGAATTCTATATTTTTTTTTGGGGGGGGGGGGTAATTAATCTTTTTTTTTTTTCTCCTGGTGGATGACTTTCAATCCTCTTCATTAGCACAAATTTGGAAGCCTAGCTATTAGCAACAAAAGCTAAACCCTGCAGCAACAGAGAATGAATAGCAGGCAGGATCTTGGTTTGAGCTATTTGCTATGTCATACTTCAAGAAAAATAAATGGCTTGAAACAGACATAGACGGAGAAACACATACGGCACCCATCCTGTTGTATGCATTTCTCCGTCCACGTATGTTTTGTGCCATTTATTTTTTATCGTATCATGAGAAGCCAACAAACAAAAACACCAAGGACAACATAGGGGAAATTACTTGTACTTACTAATTGAATTTAAAAAATGATAAATTAATGGCAATGAAAGTGTATGAAAAAACAACTTGCCGCAGGTGGGGAATGATCCCATGTCTCCGCATCATGGGTGCGATGCATCGCACACATGATGTCTTTGTTTGTTGGCTTCTCATGATACAATTAATAAAAATTGGGCCCCTCGGTTCATCCCCTTTCTTCTCATTTATTTTTTTATCAAGTTTAAGTAACAGAAGCTGCAGTAAAAGGTATACACACTTGTTAATTTGTGCCATAAACTTGCCTTACTGTTAGAACTGCCACCAGGAATTTTTTTTACCATTTATGAGTGTTAGTTACACTTTGATATAGTTAACGTGAATATAACTAATTATCAAATATAACCAAGGTTATTTAAAAGTTGGTCGGTCTTGCTTTATTGCAATGAGTATTTACTACTACCATAACGAAAAATAATGGAAAAGACCATCAAAACCAACAGGAGACCCCATGGTGGTCCCTGTCCATGGGGTAAAAAATAGACAGCTATCTCAACAAAGCCTGGGAACGGGCTCCTTCCTTGCCCATATTTTCTGCCTCTCTTGCTAAGGGAGCAACAGGATCGCAGGCATAATTTTTTAGCATGAAAGCATGGAGCTCTATGGCATGATCTCGACAAGCATGTATAAAGGTTGAGAAAAGTTCAAATAAAGTGGAAACATAAAAATATTGTGCTCAAGCGACCAAAGTGATAAGCGCTGTTTATCTTGAATGCAAAATTGTTACTCTTTCCATTTATGTGATCACACAACTACCGGCATTTCCCAACGTGACAGATCATTGCTTGCATGATACTTGCAATAACTAGACTTTGTGAGCTTTGTGAGCAGAGCAACGAGTTAAAAGGTGGACAAAATACTACTTTGCTGAGCTGTACTCACAAATTAGATAATTCGTGGGTTCTTGAACATTTGAACAGAAATTTTCGCCTAGTGCTTTGACCACACAGTACTCGCTTTCACTACCTGCATGCAGATGCATAATCAAGGCGAGTGCAGCTATTCTCTATTGACGCACAGCGCAAGGGCAGCTTGACATGAACAGATGTCAGGAAAACTTTCTGAAAAGCACCAATTAAGACATCGTACGATGCGGGTGACCGCACTGCAAATCAATATGCAACAGAAGGTTCAGTAGGCAATTTCTAGCTGCATCTTCAGTTTTCCTCCACCAATAGGGTGAGCAGCAATAATACAGAAACAGCAACAGCGAGTAGTGCCACAGAATAGGTAACTTCGTTCATTATAAGGGTAGTTACGGTAAAATAGTAAACAAAATATGCGAATGCAAGGCCTGACACCACAAGCAAATGATAGAAAATGTTCCCAACCATATGTTCTCCTACAAGCAACGTCGTTGAGACACTTGTCTATTCTTCCACTGTGCCCCTATAGGAGGCATCATGCTAATGCTTCTTTTGCATAGGCCCAGGGCGGGATTATTTTTAGTAGTACATATATTATTTTTTGTTTGTTTATTTGCGAATATTGGCATGTACACTTATAATGAATATTGAATGTAACAAAGGCATTTTTCATTGATGTTCCAATGGGGAAATTTTCTCGTCTAATATAGAATATTTTCTCATTTGTAGTTGAAATGAAATATGAAGTTTGCATGGTGTCCATTTAGTTAAAGCAGAGGCTTATTTACATTATTTCATACATGCATGTAATGCAGTTCTCAACTGAATATCGGTTCGCCGAGGCTCCAATAAGTGTTATTCTTTGTATTCAAATAGAAAAGAATATTTGACAGTTTCACATAATGAATAATGAATTGAATAACCTATCGAATAATAAAACTGTTAGAATGTTGAAAATTTCAGCTATTGGCACGCCTCTGTTATTTTTTATTTGTATAAGAGTTTATTATGACGAGGTACAACTGTATTAAGTCGTAAGCTCGTTATCTTTTATCTGTGTAGAGCGGCCAATCTACACGGCAGAGCAAGAGACAGAGTTCTTGGATCGCCTGCAGAAAATCAGCGAAGCTGCAGAGATCGATTTGTTTCAGCTGGAAGCCTTTGTGAACGACGTTCGCTCAGCTGCAGCTGCGGTAAACACCATTCATTCATTTTAGAATTCAGGAATATCTAACTGCCTTGAAACATATTAACAGAATCATTCAACAGTACCACAGATATTGTGGCACCACAAGATTTGGCCAGGTACGTTGTGTTCTCCTACATTCGAAACTACCAATACATACCTTTTTTAGGCTCCATTGGAGCACAATGACTGTGAATGTGAAACTTGACACCACGCAACTCAGCCAACACCATGTAATATCAGCAGTTTTTCGTTACTGCATGTACATGTGTAGAAGGCTGCTAGAAAATACAATACTGCATGGCGAGCCTAATGGCTAGAGTGCCTAGAGAAAGCGAAAATGCGAGTGGTAAATTTGGCACGAGGCATGAAGCGTTGAGGGATTGCTGAGGACACTCCTCATGCAAGAATTAAAAAAAATATAGGAGGTTTTTCATTAAATGTACATCAAATGAAGCGGGCATGCTGCATAACTCTGGTCAGTCTAAGCATACCAAAAGTGACCTTTTGTAATAGGGGGCAGTGGACTGCACCTTTTGCTCGTCACTTTCCACCTAACCCAACTATTCTTCTCTCGATCAGCCTTTTTTTTTTTAAATTCTGTTAATTAAAGGTGATGCGACCTGTCCCAATTTTCTGGCAGCTGGCAACCTTTTATTCCTCACAAAGAGGTAAGCTGAAATCAGTTATGGGCCTTCCGACATCACCGTAGCCTTGGTAGCATTAGTATGTACCTCAAAACAACATTGCCAAAAAGCACGGGCACCAGCTGTAGCGATAAGTCTGCTTTTAAAGCAACTTCACTTTTCTTCACACTGATAGCCTGAGTGAGCGTGCGTTAGCCAAGTCCATGCACCATTACCAAGGTGTCATAGTGACAACGTTTGACAAATATCTGGCAACAAGTATTTGACAATGAGACATCATGCAACCTATGACACACACCACATACTTCATCAAAGTTGTTTAAAACAATCTGAAAATGTCACATTTGTTGTAAACATTTTGGATGATTTATGCGATTCTCCGCTGCTCACTTGACATGTTTCGCCTTTGCTTCTCATCTCATCTTACAGTGATTCTGTGTCTTGTCACATGGTATAATATCCGGTTCTATTTTTTCTGTGCTGGCAGTAAAGTTCTCTAAACTGGGTTTGCTGTGTCCTGTATGTCCTGTACTTCCTCGTCCTGAGCTTCGATAAGACAAAGAAAACCAATGCTTTGCTCACCACCGCCACCACTATTCAGGCTCGAACTCCCATGCAAGCATCCAGGAAACAGATGCACTAACCACTAAGCTGTCATGGAAAATTTGTTGAAAAGTTTGTGTGGGGCGTTGTGCACCATGCACACTCTAGTGTCTGCACGTTATTTTGGAGGCCACAACAGGCAATACTGTAGCAAATGGACATGACACTGTGTGCATTGCAATGGTGAAGTTTTTTTTAGGAGATGGTGCTGTCCCTTACGAGAGGCAGCTACTTTTGCAGTAAATGAGTTCAAAGCTGAATAACTCGCTTAAGTCTGCTATTTCTTCTTATTCTTTCTTTTATTTGTTTCTTTTGTTGCTGAAGAAGCAGAAGTTGCCAGAATGTCAATGGAGTTTGTCAGAGGGGTTTTAGCATCAACTGCACGGCAGTGCTGTTAGGGTGATGACAAGTACCATTAACTGCATAAGAACCAAAAAAAGGCATGTATACATTAAAACATAAGAAATATCATCGAGGCCATTGTCTGACCAGTATTTGTGTGGCTTGCTGCTGACAGCACCTGTGGCAGCTCTTTGTGGAGGAGGGCTGTCTATTGTCCCAGCTGCGGCTCCTGCGAGATGCTTTTCTGCTGGGCCGAGGGGAGCTGTTCTTGCACTTCTCTCAAGTGGCCAAAGACCTCCTATGCCACCCACGCACATCCACTACTGAGCGAGGTAAGCAACATTGTGCACAGACTTTATTCCCGCGAACTGGATGCTTGAATGCCTTGGTGGCCTGGTACTAAGGTATCAAGTACCACTTCATACCAGGCTTTCATACGCATGAACACCCAGGGAAACAGAGTACCATTCCTTCCGAAGTGCTCACCACGATAGAGGATCAAATCTATGGCCTCATGCTCAGCTGCAGAATGCCAAAACCACTGAGCCACTTTGGCAGGTGCTTCAACAGGGAGTGTTCATGAAAACAGTGATGACTGAATGTAGAAAATAGGATTGTTTCCAGAACTTTGCTTAGTGCTCGCCATTGTGCTGGATTCTTTTAGAGAGATCATAATAACATACACTGTTATTTTTTACAATTATATGTCCGGATTTCTTTCAATTTCTTGCGAGTTTTGTGGGTTTTGTGGGTTACACGTTATGCTGCTGTGCTTCTCTTGACTATGACCTCATTAATTTCCAGATTAGCAATGCCAGAAGGCAACCTTGAGAAGGTATAATGCAGTTGCAAGAATTTAAATAGTAGGGATAATGCAGGCACTGCTCCGCTGTAGCCAAACCATATTGTTCCTAGTGTCTGATCTTTGCAAAGGCTTTATGATAAAATATATGTATTTCAAAAACTTTAATTAATAACTGCATAAGTTTAGTAGAAACCAGGTCATTATAGCACAGTCAATTCTAAGCCACTGCACAAGCATTAGTATATCACATTTGTACTGCAACCAAGAATACTGTTATGCGAAGGACGAGTCAGTGAGACGAGCAACTATTTACAGGTTATATTTACAACAGCGGTTGCAGCACTGACCAGTAAGATTCACCGCGTCGAGCCCAGTTCGTTCTTCCTCCTCTTTTCTCGAGTGATGGCGCCCACGCGCCTTGTTCAAACAATCAAGTACCAGATGCGTGTAGCATAATACCCCGGCGGCAGAAGCGACGTCCCAGAGCGTCTAAATGTCATCACTGGGAGGGTGATACTGCTTCAGTCGTGAAACATGCGCGATATCACTGGACTGGGAAGCAGGTGGGGCGTCAGGGGCGATCTCGTAGGTGACGGTAGTCACGGCACGAAGCACTCGGAATGGGCCTGTGTAATGAGACAACAGTTTTTCTGAGAGGCCGACCTGACGCCGTGGAGACCATAGAAGCACCATAGAACCAGGTGGGAAGTGCATGTCTTGGTGTCGCCGATCATACAAATGCCTTTGACTCTCTTGGGATTTCAGAAGGCGGTCATGGGCAATTTCCCTTGCGTGGGCCCAGCGGGCAATGGCTTCAAGTGCATATTCAGTGGTCGGTGCCGCGTGAACAGGGAGGGTTGTGTCGAGGGGCACTGCTGGTTCTCGGCCGAATAGAAAGGAAAATGGGGAATAACCGCCTGTGTTGTGGCGCGAGGCATTATAAGCAAATGTGACAAACGTTAGAGCAAGGTCCCAGTCAGTGTGGCCTGAAGAGACATTTTTCGCGAGCATGTCTGTGAGAGTGCGATTGAGACGCCCCGTGAGGCCATTTGTTTGCGGATGGTATGACGTGGATAGCTTGTGCCTCGTGGCACAGGACTGCAGGATGTCCGCGATAACCTCGATGGGATGTCCGGCCATGGTCTGTAAGAAGGTGTCGTGGAGCTCCATGTAATAAAGTCACATTACGTAGAAGAAAATCGGCAACATCTGTGGCGCAACTTGTAGGAAGCGCTCGGGTGATGACGTAGCACGTAGTGTAATTCGTGGCAACAGCGATCCACCTGTTCCCAGAAGTAGAAAGAGGAAAAGGGCCAAGTAAGTCCAAACCAACCCGAAAGTATGGTTCTGCGGGAATGTCGAGTGGTTGAAGGCACCCAGCATAGAGCGTCGATGGTGTCTTGCGTCGGCGGCATTTCTCAGATGCAGCTACGTATCTTCGAACAGAGCGAGCAAGCCCTGGCCAAAAAAAGCGTCGGCAAATCCGGTCGTAGGTCGTAGGTGACCGGCAGTGGGAAGGTCGTGAAGTTCGTGGAGAACAGCTGAGCGAAGGTGTTTAGGGATCACGAGGAGTATAATGCAGGGCCATCGACATGAACGTTGTGGCGGTAGAATACACCATCTTTAAGTGTGAATAAGCAAAGAGAACTATCAGCAAGTGATGATTCCAGGTGGTCAATGATGAGACGCAAGGATGGGTCATGGCACTGCTCGTCGGCAACATGGAGCAGTAGAAAAACAGAGAGAATACAGGTGTCGGTGTCAGTATCAGAAGTAGAGGTCGTGTCTTCGACTGGGTAGCGAGAGGGGAAAAGTGCGTCCTGGTGTTGGCGTCCCGACTTGTAAGTCACTGTGTAGGGATATTCTTGAGCGACGAAAGCCAACAGAGTGCATGATAGTCTGTGATTACTGAGAAGGGCTTGCCATATAAATATGGTTGAAACTTTGAAAAACAGCCCAGACGAGAGCAAGACATTCATGCTCGGTAATCGAATAGTTGCGACCTGCAGTTGTAAGGAGCTGGTTAGCGTAGGCTGTAACGCGACCGTGTCAGTGTTGGCGTCGCGATAAGACGGCGCCGATCCCATAACCGCTGGCATCGGTTCGGACTCTGTAGGTGCAGATGGGTCCAAGTGGGCCAAGACCGTTGGATTGGTGAGAATCGTGATAAAGCATGAAAATGTGTCTGCCTGAGGGAAACCCCACGTAAAAGGCACGTCTTTCTTCAGAAGTTCAGTGAGTAGTCAAGTGATTGCTGCGAAATCTTTCATGAACCGTTGGAAATAAGAACAGAGCCCCACCAAACTCCAGACGTCTTTGACAGACTGAGGTACAGGAAAAGCCGTTACTGCTCGAACCTTCTCCGGGTCGAGTTGTACTCCGAAAGCATCGACGAGATGGCCTAGCATTGTAATCTGTCGGCGTCCAAAGTGGCACTTCGATGAGTTTAATTGGAGCCCAAGCCTTGTGGAAAACGTTAAGGATAGCTGCGATGCGCTCAAGGTGCGTCTCAAATGTAGGAGAAAACACAAGGACGTCGTCGAGGTAACAAAGCCAAGTTGACCATTTGAAACCTTGAAGCGGAGAGTCGATCGTCCATTAAAACGTGGCGGGGGCATTGCATAAACCAAGCGGCATAACCTTGAATTGGCAGAGGCCATCTGGAGTGACGAAAGCGGTCTTTTCTTGGTCTTGCTCATCGACGGAAATCTGCCAATAACCAGATCGAAGGTCGATGGACGAAAAGTATTTGGCACTGTGAATTCAATCAAGAGTGTCGTCAATTCAGGGCAAAGGGTAAACATTGTTTTTAGTAATTCGGTTCAGGTGGCGGTAATCAATGCAGAAACACCATGTGCCATCTTTCTTTTTGACGAGCACGACTGGCGACGCCCAAGGACTCGACGAGGGCTCAACAATGCCGCTAGCGAGCATCCTGTTTACTTCCTGCTTAATAACTTGCCGCTCTGCTGTGGACACGCGATACGGTCGGTGGCGAATGGGAACAGCATCACCAGTGTTTATCCGATGCTTAACAAGGGACGTCTGACCAAGTGGTCGATTGTCAGTGTCAAATATGTCATGGTAGTAAAGCAAAAGGCGAGATAGAGCGGCTGCTTGGTCAGTTGCAAGGTCCGGAGTGACCATGGGACATGATGGGCCATCGAGGTTCAAGGCATCCTGCGGGTAATCAGGAGGATCTGGAGACACGTCGGAAAGGCACATCCATTGTACAGAAAGGCACATCCGGTTTGTGTGTTTTTGCAGTGAAAAAAACCTCTAAAGCAAGTACCTTACATTGTTTTACATCTTTCACAATCTTGGTGAGGTCTATATTTTCCAACAAAGAAATGGCTTTGCGTTTTACCTTCTGAGCTTTCTCATTTGCCAGAATGAAGTTCTTGTTGACAGCCTCAATGGCTTTTTTGTTGAAGACAGCAGACGGAGCTATCACAAAACCGCCCTCTTTGTCACTCAGTAACAGCCGAAGTTCATTGTCTCTAAAGAAAGATACTGTCCTTTTGATCACAGCTGTCAAAGGTGGCGCGCTCCCAGTGGCGGTCCTACTAAGGCAGTCCACCCCATCGAGGAGTGCAACTATTTAAGTGCAACTTTTATCCGGTTTGAAAATAACCTTTTTATCTAGAAAAATGGTGTGTGTATTGGTTCATGTGTGGCGCCTGCTCTTTGTAATAGTTTTTTATCTTTTGTCGACTGCGCTCTTAAGAGTGCCTTAAACAATGACTCGGTTCAAATTTTTAGATATGTTGACGATTTTCTTGTTGTGATAGAACAGGCTAACAACGAATGCTCCGTGATGGTAGTTTATATTTTAACTCTGTTCAATGACAATGGCAAAGGTTTAACATTCACACATGAGCTATCTAGGGACGGTAAACTCCAGTTTTTAGATTTGCAGCTATCCTTACAAACAGGCCACGCCTGTTGGATGTACTCGCCACGTGCACGTAAGGAACCTTTACCTTACGCGTCTGTGCACTCAAAGACTGGAAACGTGCCATCGCTTTGATGTGTTTAGAATCTTCCTTAATGAAATCTTGTCATCACTCTGCGAACATGAGTTTCTTTGCACAGTTAAATAGGCTGCAGGCTGCTGGTTACCCAAGTGTGGTGGTGACGTCAGTCTCGGAGGTATTGCTTCAGAAACTGAAAGGGAAGTGGCACAAAAGTAACTGCATCACACAAAAGAAGAGGCCTGAAGTTGTGCCGTATTGCCACAGAGTGGCTCACAATCTAAAGAATGTCTTTACTAGATGCCAAATTCCGGTAGTGTTTTCCACTCCTCAGAAACTGTCAATGTTGTGCAGCCGTATTTCTAAAACAAGTAAAAAACCTGATTGTGAAAAGAACCACATGAAGTTTGTAGATTGCAGCGTCGGTTTGGTTTATAAGATTTCCATGTCATGTGGCAAAGTGTATGTAGGGCAGTCAGGCCGCTGTGTTAACGAGCACCTTAGAGAACATGAGCGAACCATACCAACAGGCACTGGTTCCCACTTGGCTCAGCATTGTAAAACATGCAAGTGCAAACCCATGTTTCGTGATACCAAGATGTTGAAAATGAGCTGTGACACCACCGCCCGAGGGTTATCGGAAGCATTTTTCATTCAGTCATTGGGGTTACAGTGCATTAGTGTGCCTTCCTTAACCTTGTACAGCGCTGAATTTGGTTTTTTGGATTCTGTCGCATGAGTGCGCTCTTGGGATCAGATGTTGGTGGCTCCACGGCATGGTGCTCACTGCGCATGTTCCTCTGGTTTAAGCGGTCTATAAAGGAGTGATGCAATAAAATGATGTCAGTTGAGAGTAGCGCCTTGTCCTGTCGTCTTTCTTGTGTGTGTCATTTTGCGCTAAACAAAGTATTCATGGACATAGTCGCCATCAGGCATGGTTGCCATTGAGGTTAATTCGATGAAGGTTAGGGCTTTTGGAGGTAAGTGAACAAACGCTGTAGTGCAGAGGGTGTTCGGTTGTTCGGGGCTAACGTCTGAAAGAAGAGGGAGCTCGAGGCACGCCGTACCGGTGGAACAGTCGATGAGAGCAGAATGCGTCGTCAGAAAGTCGAGCCCAAAGAGTAGGTAATGAGGGCAACTGGTCAGCACGGTGAACAGGACTGGAACTTGGCGGCCAGCAGTTCCTATGCGAGCAGTGCACATACCCCTGAGGGCAACAGGGACACCACTGGCGACGCGTACGGCTCGAGTGGTGGCAGGCGTAAGAACTTGTTTGAGGCGACCACATAGGTTAGCGCTCATTATGGACACTTGGGCTCCCGTATCAATTAATGCCGTCAATGTAACACCATCTACGTCTTCTTCAATTAAGTTCGTGTTGCTGAGGTGCGTCAACAGAGGATTTGGACAAGATGAACACGATGCAGCACTACCTCCAAGAGCTGCATGGCCTAGTTTTCCGTCTGTCGGTTTGGCGAGGAAAAGCGGCGAGGTTGGGGTGACGAGGAGCGACTGCGTTGAGGCGACGGCAATCACACGGAGGAGCGGCTGTCAGGGGCACCAGAAGTAGGGTACAGACGGCGAGGTGAATAACGGAGAGCGTCGGCGTTTGGGCGAGGAGCAGGAAACGAGGTCCAGTACGGCGGCATTGAAGTGGTGCGGCAGTGGCGGGATACATGACCAATGCGGTGGCAGCGGAAGCAGATCAGTTTGCCATTTGGGATTCGCCATTCAGCAGGATTGCATGGGCTGGGAGTGAAATACTGGTCATTACAGGTTGTGGACATGGGAATGGGTGCCGAATCAGGTCAGGAGACAGAGCAGATGGTAGGGATGCCAAGGTTTGCAATTTCTTGCCGCACAACTGCTTGAATAATGGAAATAGCGGGCGCCGCTTTGTCAAAGGTACCGTCAGGGAGTTGTGGATGAAGGGGGCCGGACTCGCCGCTTCAATCTCACGGCGAACTTTACGTGTGACGTTCTCTTGAAATGGTTATGTGGTGGTAAAAGTGGAGCAAGAGGACGTGGCAGGAGTGTTTGGGAGCCGGGAAAACTATAGGACAACACAGCGGCATTCTCTTATGATGGCGTCGACGGTAGAAACGTCGTTATAGACGAGCAAATTGAAGGCATTGTCCACGATGCCTGCTACGATATGGCCCACCTTGTCAACCTCAGTTATGTGCTCATCAATTTTCTGGCAAAGCGCGAGCACTTCCTCTATGTAAGAGAGATACGGTTCAGTCGACGACTGGACAAGGGCGGCAAGCTCTTTTCGCACAGCCTGTTGGCGACCTGACGGGTTGCCAAATAGGTTGTGAAGCCGCTCTTTGAAAATGTGCCACCTGGAGAGCTCGATCTCATGGGTGCGAAACCAGACACGTGGTGTCCTGTTCAGATAAAAGATCACATTGGCAAGCATGATGGTAGGGTCCCAGTGGTGGCTAACACGCTCATACACGCTGAGCCAGTCGTCAACGTCAACATAATTGGGCGGAGAATGTTCTAGGATCACGGAGACTAGGAACCGTAACGTACATTGTGGATGGTGCCGCAGGTGTAGGTGGCGATGGGGTGATTCCATCGGAAGCCATGGCTGAGAAGACGACATTGCGGCCGCTTCGGAGCTCCGTGGCAAGGACGGGGAACGTTCCACCTCCATCACAATGTTACGTGAAGAATGAGTCAGTAAGACGAGCAACTATTTACAGGCTATATTTACAACAGCGGTTGCAGCGCTGACTGGTTAGATTCACTGCGTGGAGCTCAGTTCGTTCTTTCTCCTGTTTTCTTGAGTGATGGCGCCCACGCGCCTCGTTCAAACAAAAAAAATACCACTCGCGTGTAGCAATAAAACACAAGGGAATGTCTTTAATCACTCAGAAAATCAAAATAGTGACACTACAATTATAACTCATGCTGCCAATCTCGAATCCCATCAGCACCAGCGTGTGCAGTGCCTTTTGGCACATTGTGATGTATGCACACTGGTGCCTACAAGGACGCATATTAGTGTAGTGGATCTGGCCATTAGACTTCAGACCTTTGGGTAAACATTCATAGTGGGCTGAATCATAATGTGTTGTCACCTCCATTTCTCTTCGTTGCCTTGCATTGCGCTTTCCCTATTCCTAGGCCTGCGCCTCCTGCTGTAAAGAGGTTGGCTTTTCTGCAAAGCTTGTTTGGCCGGTGGCTTAGCTCACCACATTTTAATGCATGAAAGAAGGCACGAGAGTAAAACGCACATTTTATTCATAGCATGGTTTCAAATATTAATTGTAAGGTGCTTTCTCAAACTGATAATTCGTGAGGAAGAAAAATTCATTATATTCATGCAGATATGGTATTTTACATTTTCACTGCAACTTCTCTTGGCACTATTTGATGTAATGTGTGTGCTAGGGTCATTACTGTCATTAATGTCATTAGGGCGAAAAAAAGGACTCCCTGTGAAGACCAAAAAGCATCTTCTTATGCCAGTATAACAATGCAAAAGGCATGTATGCCAATCTTTGGGACCCCCACAACTGCAGTAGGATTAAATTAAACTCACTAACACAGACAGTTAATGAAAGTGCTGTCAGCTGCACCAGGGGTGAAGCAGACAAAAAGAACTTAATTTTCCTCATCTGCAGTTCTGCAATTAGGTAGAGAGAGTAACATTGTTAAATAATTTTGATGTGTGTTTTTTTTTTCTTCAGATGTAAACGTCATCTTCCAGCAGGCCTGCAGTCTGCTCCAGTCAGAAGATGAGAACCTTGCTGAACAATTCCGCATCACAGTTGGGCCTTCACTGTGTGAGTCATGAGCGGGATAACCTGCGATCAGAGTATGGGGGAATCACAATACATACGCAGAAAAGCACTACTCTACTTTGCTGTGTCATCTCCAAAATATAGAAAGGGTGAGCCTGGAAAATCAATATAATTTGATCTGCAAAAATGTACTCATGCATCCATTTGCCTCTTCTAATCTCCTCTGATTGCAACACACTGAAACCTTAACATTGTCACCTCCATGACACATAAACTATTGAGTGGCAGAACAAGTAATCCCCAATGTACGCTCTTAATCTCCTTTCACATAGGTTTCACTAAGTACATGTTCTATAAAATACTGAGTGGCAGAACAGACAATGCCCAGTGTTCATGCTTAATCTCGTTTCACATAGGTTTCTCTAAGTAAATTTTAACTAATTGCAGAAGTGTTCTACAAGATATTGAGTGGCAGAACAGGCAATTCGCAATGTACACTCTTAATGCAAAAGGATAGAGAGTTGGACGAGTTGGTACGATAACATGATCTTGAATTGTAGCGCGAAGTGACATAGACAGAGGCTAGAAGCAGACGAGCGCTCTTAATCTCCTTCCACATAGGTTTTGCTAAGTAAGTTTTAACACATTGCAGAAGTGTTCTACTTACTTTTTAATAGAGCTTCTTGCCAATGATACTCTGTCACATTTAATCTCATTCCGCAAAATTACGCTAAATATGTGGAACATATTTGTAAAAATATTACACTTAGAGGAACTTACGTGAAACGAAATTAAGAGTGTCACACACTTGTCGCACTTTCTGAAACACACTGCTGTTTGGTGCAGGACTATACTGGGTTCAGTTGCAGTGCGCTGTCACTGGACATTAAGCAGAATCATGTGGACCCTTTTATGCACACGAAAAGGTCTGCACGTACCACTTTTACTAGCATGCACCATTGTGGCTACTGGTATAAAGGAACCTAAATGAAAACAGTTGTGAGACTAACTCACCTTGCTGGTTATTTTGTGCGTGGTTATCCTTCATGTTGCAGGTAAAGAGAAGTTCTCAATCGTGTATCGCTACACTAAGCCTAAGCCTAAAGACTGGCCCAGCTGCAGAGCCCATCGGAAGTGAGCATTTAGCACTAGGGGTGTGTGAATACCGAATAGTAGATTTAAAATGTAATCGAATCAAGGAAAAAAGCTGAATATCAAATCAAATATCAGAAAACAAAAATATGTAATTATTATAAATTTTGGGGAAGAAAACACGCTGCTGTATAGGCTCAGGAGTCTGCTAGCATTGCATAATAATGTAGCAAGCTATGAGTAACTTAGGTTCATGGAAATCAAGATGTATGATAGGGTGTTCTATAATTAAAGGGAATTCTAAATTAGTATGCCAGCTAGCACTGATTGCAGCTCTGTTCTTGTATACGAAGACCTGGAAAATATATATATATTTTTTTTTTATCAATAGAGTATCTATGGAATACAATCAAGTTCATTTCTCCCTCTGAAGCTAAACAATTATAGTGATGTTTTGTTGTACTGAATACCAGTGAGGTTCTCAATTGAACAGTGCACCTGTGTTTTATGGCAGTCTATTATTGCATAGAAGGTTTTGCTTTCCCGTCTACTTTTGAATAGAGAAGAACTTTCACATCTTTATGGCAGGAGGGTTCAGCAGCAGCAACAGCATCAGCCTGTTTTATGTCCACTGCAGGACGAAGGCCTCTCCCTGCGATCTCCAATTACCCCTGTCCTGCGCCCAACCAATTCCAACTAGCACTCGCGAATTCCCTAATTTCATGCTCCACCTACCTAGTCTTCTGCCATCCTCAACTGCGTTTCCCTTCTCTTGGTACCCATTCTGTAACCCTAACGGTCCAACGGTTATCTAACCGGCGCATTACACGACCTGCCCAACTACATTTTTATCTCTTGATGTCAATTAGAATATCATCTATACCCGTTTGCTCTCTGATCCAAGCCGCTCTCTTTCTGTCTGTTAACATTATGTCTAGCAAGCTTTGTTCCATCGTTCTTTGCTTAACTTGCTTAACTTAACTTAACTTTGCTTAACTCTTTGCTTAACCCTTAACTTGTTTTCAAGCTTCTTTGTCAGTCTCCAAGTATCTGCCCCATATGTCAGCGCTGGTAAAATGCACTGATTGTACACCTTCCTTTTCAATGATAATGGTAAGCTTCCAGTCAGGAGCTGACAATGTCTACCATATGTGATCCAACCCATTTTTATTTTTCTATGAATTTCATTCTCATGATCAGGGTTCCCTGTGATTAATTGACCTAGGTAAACATACTCCTTCACAGACTCTAGAGGCTGACTGGTGATCCTGAACTCTTGTTGCTTTGCCCGACTATTCATCATTATCTTTGTCTTCTGCATATTAATCTTCGATCCCACTCTTACACTCTCTCTGTTAAGGTCCTCAATCATTTGTTGTAACTCATCTGCATAGTTGCTGAATAGAACAATGTCATCGGCAAACAGAAGGTTGCCGAGATATTCGCTGTCGATCCTTACTCCTAAGCCTTCCCAGTTTAATAGCTAGAACACTTCTTCCAAGCATGCAGTGAATAGTATTGGAGAAATTGTGTTTCCCTGTCTGACCCCTTTCTTTATTGGTATCTTCCTGCTTTTCTTGTGTAGAATTAAGGTAGCTATAGAACCTCTGTAGATATTTTCCAAGGTATTTACGTAAGCGTTCTGCAGCCCTTGACTACGTAATGCCTCTATGACTACTCTTATCTCTACTGAATCAAATGCCTTTTCGTAATCTATGAAAGCCATATAGAGAGGCTTATTGTACTCTGCAGATTTCTCGATAGCCTGATTAATGACATAAATGTGATCCATTGTAGAGTACCTCTTCCTGAAGTCAGCCTGTTCCCTTGGTTGACTAAAGTTCAGCGTTGCCCTTATTCTATTGGAGATTATTTTGGTAAATATTTTATATAATACTGGGAGTAAGCTAATGGGCCTATAATTTTTCAATTCTTTAACGTCTCCCTTTTTGTGGATTAGTATAATGTTTGCAGTCTTCCAGTTTCTGGGACCCTTGCAGTCAATAGACGCTTCGTATAAAGATCCACCAGTTTTCCAAGCATTATGTCTCCTCCATGTTTGATTAAATGACTGTTATTCCATCTTCTCCTGCCGCTCCTCCTCGTTTCATGTCTTGCAAGGCCCTTCTGACCTCATCGCTAGTTATAGGAGGAGTTTCTGTATCCTGTTCATTACTGTTTCTAATGGAAGTATCCTGACTCCTCTGGGTATTGTACAGGTCAGCGTAGAATTCTTCCGCTTCTTTTACTATATCTTCGAGATTGCTTATGATATTATCCTGCTTATCTTTCAGTGCATACATCTTGGTTCGTCCTATGCCAAGTTTCTTTCTCACTGATTTCAGGCTGCATCCATTTTTTACAGAAGAGTTATTGTAAGTCGAATCTGCATGACAGACGAAAGCGCAGACTGCACATCACATTAAATGACAGTGGAATGTCTTTTCTGCAGCGCAGGACAGCAGTCAACCACCTTTGGCTGGATGGGAAACAATAGGCCTGACCTACAAGGTCAAGACGCCTCTGCATGTGTTCTTCACTCCAGCCACCATGTCAAAGTAAGTCCTGTGGAAAACACTGGTAAGGGCAGTTTGGCAAATGAGCTCTGTGTCACATTAGTTTTACAGATTGCCGCTTTAAAGCAAGAGCCTTTTAGCTTCCTTTTGTTTTTTGAGAACTGCATCAAATTGTTTTTAACTGTGTCTGTAGCATGATTAGTTATATAGTGAAAAAAGAAAGGAGGGGGTAGAGATAAAAAAATAAAGTTGTATTAGATCAGTACAAAATGTAGTGTAATACTTATCTGTGGCACTTTGTGGAGGTTGCTATTTTGTCCACTGCAGATTTTTAATACATCACCGTGCGAGAACTTTTGTTTAGCTCCCATGTATCCACAACATCTTTACAAAGCTGAACGTCCAACAGTACAAATGGATTTCTAATGCCCTTTCGCATTCGTCTTATATCAAGTCTTTAGCACATGTACGCGATGTGCTTTATTACTTCGAACAAGTTTTTTTATATCGCAGGAAGCATATAGTGCAATTCAGTCTGTTCAAATGTATTACCTGAAGAAGCAGAGATTACTTGCATGACAAATCGAAATGTCCAGGTGGCTAACTTTAAAAAATTCACGAATTAGCCTTTTAATTATTTACTTTAGGATGCATGTCACAATTGCAAAATTGAAATCGAGTAGTAGTGAAGTCATGTTTGTATAGCGGAAAGCCTAAGACTAGTGCTGCTTTCGAAACGGCTGTCCCCAAAATCCCCTAAAAAGTTCATCAGTATTCCAGGTCAGATTGTTCCAAAGTGCTTGATGCACACTTTTGGGAAACTTGACTGGAATGCCAGTGTATTTCATAGCACACTCTAAGGCCAGATATCTCGAAAGTAGTGCATCTTATAATTTCTGCTAAGCAAACGACAACCCAGCTTCAATTTTTTTATTGCAGTATGTACCCTAAAGTGAATAATCAAGAATTTCACTTAGTGAAGCTTTTTTAATTAGCCACAAAAACATGGTGGTACCTTACGCAGGTAATTTCCGCCTATTCCAGAAGTGCACCTGAAACGGCAATAAGAGCACTATTTGTCACGAACCATTTTTAAAGAAATCGATTCATACCAAAAAAGAACAGGTGGTATATTCAGCACAACCAAACTTGAAATGACATCGGTATTCTTATTTTCATTGGTATGCATCTCCCACAGTGCTCTGTAAGAAAACATCATAGCAGTGTTTCATAAGAGCTGGCTCAGTTGGTGTGAAGCCTGCATCTCGAAACAGCTTGAAGAAGAGGACAGCAGAGCAGAGCAGGATGACACAAGTGGCGGCATTAGCACGGTGGCTGTCTCACAGGTACTCCCGGCTGTTCCGGCTGCTGTTTGGCTTGCAGCGGGCCCAGACCCTCCTCCAGGAATGCTGGGTGCTCCAGTGTAAGGTGGCACGCACGGGGCCCCTGCAGGGCTGTCCCCTGATGCGGCGCATGATGCAGCTGCGTGCAGAGATGGCCCACCTTTTGGACAGCCTCCAGTACTACCTCCAGGTAGACCAGTTCCTTGTGGCTCTTTTTCAAGTGGCCTTCCTTTGTAGGTGTGCATTCTCCTGTCAGAGCAAGCATGTGCAGCACTTGAATTTGCAGCTGTGCGCTCAGTAGCAAAATGTGATGATCCACTGAGCAACCGTGGCAGGATTTGGTAGTTTATGCCCCCTGACGTACAACCAGTGTCAAAAGTTCACGGATTGCAGGATCTGTGTTGAATGTGCAAGCAATAATATGTAAAACTATTAATAACCAGTAACGCAAAGGAAACAGTCAGAGCTCTATACTACATTTGAGTGAATGCAAACTATGCCTTTCTCAGTAAATGCTTTGCTTCTTACAGATAGAGCTATCAAAAAGAAATCAACAGCTCTGAAAAGATTAGTTGTTACTATGAGCGATCCAATTTTCACCATGATATAATTTTCACAATTTTGAAAATAGCTATTCATTTGCAAATAATTGGTCCTCTGAACAATCCCTTCTATTGTCATAATATGCTCTAGCCTTTCCATTTCGTGAAACTTAGCTCTTGTGCATTACTATTGCAAAACTTTATGCATGGTGGGCAAAGCAAAATATTGAGGTTGTAAATAAAAACTTGCAATGTCGTTTACAGTATTGGAAGTTATAATTCAGTCAGCACACAAAGTAAGTTGCTTTGCTTCATAGGATCTATGCAATGCCACAGTGAACACTGGGATAGTGAAAGCACAATTTAATCTTGAAGTTAGTGGGAGCTTGACTTGTCTCCGCATTCTTTTATAAAAATACAGAAACCATCTCACGAATCTTTTACTTAAATCAAGGAAGGTTGTAGGTATTCCTTGGTATATGAAAACCAATCCTTCAAAATTTGGTTTAAATTCTGTATTGTAAGCCACCTTTGATACATACCTCTCCAAAGCTGCTGTTGTAGAAGGCACGTATGCCAAGAAATACATGTAACATGCAAATGTTAATGTAGTCCCTCACTGCTTGTGATGTCCAGGTGGACGTGATAGAAAGCCAGTTGGGTCGTCTTCTTGGACAAGTGACACAGACTCGAGATTTTGAAGCCATCCAACATTTGCATAACAGTTACCTTGCTTCCCTTCTCAAGGACAGCTTGATAATGCTGAAACCTGTGAGTTACATTCTCAGTGTACTGACTTGAATGTGAGTCCTATACCTGCCACTCTACCAAATTTTTGAGAAAGTTTACAAATTTGGGTTTGCTTAACGGTTTTACAAACATTGTGTTAAGTTGTATGAAAAATACATTATGTTCATAAAAAACTTTGATCGTTGCTCTCCGATCCTACCATTGGAAATCTTCCATTGGTGAAAGTATTGCAAACACCACTCACAGCGTTTACGTAGACAGCGACCAAAAGAACTACGAAGACAAGCACTGACTTCCAACTGGTTTTTATTTTGAGTAACACGCATATATAGCACGCATATATAACACACATAACAAGCATAAAACTGACATGAGTATGCATTCAAAATTAAAAGAAACCATGACCGCCTCCTTAAGATGAACGAGCGTGCATGTGCGACCTCAGAAAAGCAAGTTCTTTATCTGGTAATGCAATTGACGGCTTACTAACCAAGTCACCTTCAGCGATCACTGCTGCTTCAATAATAAGTCTAGTGTTTTCATTAGAACGCCTAGCTAAGATACTGGTTTTTTTCAAACAGTGGGAGTACAGCCGCATTGTGCACAATGAACACCTAGAAACCCTTCCGGCCCTATATGCACTTTATTGCTATGTTCTTGCAATCTAACATTGAGACACCTACCTGTCTGCCCTATATAAGACCGACTGCATTTCAGGGGTATCTTGTACACTACACTTTTCGAACAATCTGTATCATTTTTTCTATGATTGATACTGCAAGGCCTACATCCCTTAGCAACAGGATTAGTTCTGACGCAAAGCTGTGCAAGTTTTTTTTGAGCAGAGAAAACAACATTGATACCTGCTCTTTGTCCTATTTTTTTAAGTTTGTGGGAGATCCCATGAACGTACGGGATAACAGCTGTTTAGTTTCTTCGATCATGTACCTGAGGCTCAATGCTGTGAGGATCAGTGCTTAATTTGCTATGCAAGTTCTCCGAGACTGAGACAAAAAGGTTGCTAGGGTGCCCTGCCGTCCTCAACTGACTGATCTGCAAACTGAAACTAGGTTCTATCAAATGATAACAGGATTTTGTTGGTGCATTATGCAAGCAAGCATGAACAATATACCTCTGTCAACCAGTTTTGAATGGGCGGATGCATAGGAATATAGAGGCTTATTGGCTCGTGGCTCATACATCCAGCATACATGTTGCCAGGCAAAAGATAAATTCAAATCTAGAAACCTAAGGGATCCATTCTCCTGAAGCTCATATGTGAGTCTGAGCGGAGTTAAGCATTCATCAAACAGATCCAACCTCTGACGATCAAAGGCCGCCACACAGCTGTCTTCACAATTAAACAGAATCAAAAGGTCATCCACATAACGAAAGGCTTTTTCGATTTTTGTGTTGCCCAGCCGTGACATGACATTCCTGTCTAGGTAAGCCAAAAATAAGTCGCTCAACGAGGGAGCGATACAAGACGCTATACATATCCCGCTTTTTTTAAGGAAAACATTCCCATTCCATTCGACGAAGCTTGAGGAAAGGTAAAGTTGAAGCAATTTTATAAAATCTGAAACGGACACACCATATTCATTTTGGAACGCAACAGCACCAAAACTACAAATGGCTTTTTCGATAACAACCAAGAGCACCTGATGCAGAATAGAATAAAACATGTCTTTTATATCTATGGACATAGCCTTAAATGGAACGTCAGAATGTTGAGAAAGGTAGTGTATAACCTCAGAAGGTCCTTTAACCAGAAACGGATCCTTAACATCTAGCTTCTTAAGGCGACACTGGAGCCAGTAGAAAAAGGAGTATTGCCGCGTTCCCTTTTCCAAAATAATGACACTAAAATGTAACTCCGGCTTGCGAGTTTTCGCCGAAAAAAACATCCGAAGGGCCAACCCTTCCTTGCTGTCTACAGATTATGCAAGAGTGCCTAGATTCAGTTCCAATAATATCCATTTTGCTTGCAATTTTACCTTCCTCAGATCAACACCAGTTCCCCTAATAAACACAGAATCAATGGAAGCTTGCGCTTTTTCCAAGAAATTATTTTTGGTACAAAAAACCCACCTTCTTTGTCAACTGCTGCAAGACAAAGCCTTTTGTCGGTAAGGTAGGAAAACACCCTTTCAGCAGGAATAGCATTTTGACGAGGAGAGTACAACCAGAGCACGTCCGCGCCCTCAGACATGCAACGGTCACCCTCAGATTCCAGAGCACGCCTCGACACATCACACACCATAGTGAGAAGTTCCGCTGGAGTGATCCTTCCCACTGCGGCAAACTTAGGCCCAAGAGCGAAAGTCTGTGTGACGAAGTCCAGCAGAGTCAGACCTACTTCTATGTGAACTTGCGTCGTTGTCTGTCTTAGGGGTAGATGCCACACGCCTGTTGCGAAGACGAAACAATTCTTGTTGCCACCTCTGTTCTAGGGTGCTGTCAATAAGCACATTCAGCTCTTGTCGTTTCCGGGCCTTGACTTGATGGCTCCCAGGTCCTCGATCCACTTGAATACCGAGTGATTGACGATAAATCCTTTCCTTCCTCATCCATTCGGAATGCAGGAGTTTACACAGTCTTTTTCCATGCCCTGCGGACGGAAGAAATCCACCGAAGGCCGCAAGAACCTCAGAGGTAGCTGTCCATTCCGGCTTCGAAAGCAGTAAGTCAGGATGCGTGCCTGGCAAGGGCGAAAGTTGTCAAGGTGACACGGATGGATGGGTGAAGACAAACAGTGTTAGCTATGCCCGACGAACTACCTTCATAGTTCCTACTACTTACGGTGCTCCTACTACAGTGAAAGCTCGTTAATTCGAACTTCAATAATTCGAATTTATGGATAATTCAAACTGTACGATCTGGTCCGGCCAAGCTCCACAGAAGTCTATGTATAAAAAAGTCCGTTAATTCGAACGCGAGAAGGTTCCTTCACGGATAATTCGAACTACGCTCGCCTGGCACACGGCCAGAGAAACGCGCCTACTGCCTACACACAAGGCTGTATTGCCTCCGAAACGGAGAGAACGGCGAGAAAAGGCAAAATCGGAAAAAAATCTAACCGACGCGGGGTCAGCCAGAAGGCAGCGGCGGCTGCCGCCTCTCCGTTCTACGTAACCTCCAAGACTTCTTGCCCATTGCGAATCTTGGAGGCTTTGCAAATCTTGTACAGCTGCTAATGTTGTGCGGAGATGGCACGGCAAGCTCCAAAATACAGCGAATCAAGTACGTCGCAGTTGCACTTGCAATCAAGAACCAACGAATCAGGGCCTTCGCCACCTTCACATGTTCAGCGTCTTTGTCTCGGCAGTCTTCATCGGTTGTGCACCTCTGTTTTCATCTTAGGAGGTATCGGCCGTCGCGATTCATTGTGATGGTGTTAAGCCTCGGCTAACGTTCGTTTCGGTGGACATCGGTGGTGTGGCACAGTCGGACTCAGAGCTTTGACTTGAAGATGGCGTGTGCCCGCGGCACACGCCATCACTTTCTGAGGCGCCAAATTTCTGACATGCCCTACTGCTTCCAAATCGCAGTGTACTGTTGCTCTCGTTCACTTTCGTTAGTTCGAACTTTCGTTAATTCGAACTGAAGCGGCTTCCCCTTGCGGTTCGAATTAACGAGCTTTTACTGTACTACTCCTACTTACGGAGAACTTGCGTAGTAAGTTAAGCACTGATCTTCACAGCATTGAGCCTCATGTACATGATCGAAGAAACTAAACAGCTGTTATCCTGTATGTTCATGGGATCTCCCACAAACTTAAAAAAGTAGGACAAAGAGCAGGTGTCGATGTTGTTTTCTCTGCTTCGAAAAAACTCGCACAGCTTTGCGCCAGAACTAATCCTGTTGCTAAGGGATGTAGGCCTTGCAATATCAATGATAGAAAAAATTATGTAGATTGTTCAAAAGGTGTAGTGTACAAGATACCCCAGAAATGTGGTCGATCTTATGTAGGGCAGGTAGGTAGATGTCTCAATGTTAAATTTCAAGAACATAGCAATAAAGTGCGCTAAGGGCGGGAAGGGTTTCTAGGTGTCCATTGCACACAGTGCAGCTGTATTCCGTTGTTTGAAAAAACCAGTGTCTTAGCTGGGCATTCTAATAAAAGCACTAGACTTATCATTGAAGCAGCAGCAATCGCTGAAGGTGACTTGGTTAGTAAGCCATCAATTGCAATAACAGATAAAGAACTTGCTTTTCTGAGTACGCACATGCGTGCTCATTCACCTTAAGGAGGCAGTCATGGTTCCTTTGAATTTTGAATGCATACTCATGTCGGTTTTGTGCTTTGAGGGGTGGGGGCTTTTGTTTTGGTGTCTTAGTATATATGCGTGTTACTCAAAATAAAGATCAGTTAGAAGTCGGCACTTGTCTTCGTCATTCTTTTGGTCCCTGTCTATGTACACACTGCAAGTGATGTTTGCAATGGAATACCAACTAGCCCGTACATATACCCTGCTTCGGTGAAAGTATGCCAGAGGGGTACTCGCTTCGATAGAGTTTATTTATATACAGACAATTTTCTGAAGCCTGTGAAATTGACAACAGAAAATTTGCTTAAATAGTGACTGTGATATAAAAGCAGTATGTTGGTTATTAGTATCTGTTGTTTCAAGTTTGCTGCTGATTGTGCGCTATGTTGAAATTTAAATTGGCGTTAATATGGTGTGTATGTATCGCTCAAAAAGGTGTGCACTCAGGACAAGGTCTAAAAATAAATTCGTGCTAACCGACCCCCTCCCCTTCTCAATCATTCCTCCCTCAGTCTATGGGATCTTTACAAATTTTAATGTTCATAGGTTGGTAGGTATGGGGTCCTAACTCTTGCAAGACCAGCTTGACAGAGCATTGATTTGGTTGAGTTGGAAACTGCTAGCCATGAAAGATACTTGGTGCACCAGTGTAGATGCTTACAAAAAGCAGTGGGTGTCTCCCCAACAATTTTTTTTATTTTTTTGCTTTTGACTACACATTTCGAAGTGTTTGCATTTGCAAGAAAACATTAATTTACAAGGCAGCACCACATTTTCATTCATTCATGTTTTTCATGCACCCTCAATGCTAGTGCTCTGACTAACAAAAGAATAAAGTGGTGTATTTCAACTGTGCAGGTATATATTTCCATGATGGAAGTAAACATATATGGAACTGATGCTCCTTTTCAGTATTGCCAACTGGAGGATTGCACTTCAGTAACATTCCTTTGTGATTATTGTGATGAGAAGCTGCTTAAGAAATATTTCTTCAGCCTAGTGCCCACAATTACATTTTGTGTGTTGTATTAAGGAGCATCATCGAAGCATAGCGACTAATGCAATCGAGGGACGGCACTGCCCTACGCTTAACAGGAGGGATGTCGGGTAAAGGTACGCTTGTAAATACAGCAGTAATGATCTGAAGGCCTTCCTCTATGTTCTAACTTTGCATAGTCATTAATTATAATTTTTAATTTCATTTCTTTTGACAAACCATGAATGCATGTCTGTCATGTTGCTTTCAGGTGCATGACTGTCTTAGGTCAATTCTTGTCCTGAGTCAGTCTTTACGTGCCATCTTTCCTGAAACCAAGGAACCACTTACACAGAGGCAGTTCTCACAATACGAGAACATTGAACAGGCAAGGAGTGCTGTTTACTTTCATAGCCCATTGTATAGCATTGCCTGTTGCTGCGATATTATAAATTTCTGAATGTCCGTAGGCTCTCAAGATTCCAATGAAATGTCGCAAACGTCCTTGCTGTTGAACTTTCTTGCAGGGTGATGGAGCAAGGAAAAAATGTGGAGGTGCTGTAGGGCCTCATTAATGAATGCATATACTTTGCTGATATGATTGGAACCATTTCCAACTTTCTGTGTGTAATGCAAGGCATTAAGAAAACACTTTCATTCAGAGCTAGCAGCAATATCCATAATTTAAATACAGACAAAATGCAGAAATGTCTTCATTAGATATTCCTTAAACCAATTAACAATGATGTTTGTTGCATTTGATTGAAAGAATCATGTTTAGAAACCAGTGGTAATGAAATTATGACTCAGGTGCTCAGATGTTTTACAGAAAGGTAAGCCTAAAGCATGATTTAATTATATTTTTTATATAAGTAACTAAATTTCAAGAAATTGAGGCGCCATGCTTACAAGCCTGTAGCCCAGCAGTAGAAGTTTACATTGCAATTCTGCAATCTGTACATAGTAAAGCATTTAAAGAGACAATAAAGAGAATAAAACAAGTGGAGTTGTATTTGGAAATGATCCTTCTCCAATACCAAGGAAGCCACTCTTACCTTGAGGGGAAGTTTCCTAAGCTAGGTAAAACACAAAAACAAAAGACAGATAGCAATGACGCCTTGAAACTGCGCCAGCTTTCTGTGACGTCATAAACTTTGACGGCACCTGCTCAGGCCTAGTTCGTTGTTCACCAGTAAAAATGGGCTACACTGTACTCTAAAGGAGCTAAATACTGAACTTAGCATGTTTATAGAACATTTACACTGCCATACTTGCCCAAATATGAGAAAATAGTTCTTCGAAATTTATGACGTCACACCATTGCACTGCTGCCAAAGTTATGGCACGAAACTTAAGAAACGACCTATATGGAAGTTTGCCCTTCAGTTCCTCTTAATTAAAATGGAATTCTAGGATATTCTTACAGTCTAAACTGATTTTATGTTTCGTTTAAGTGCCCCTTTAATTTTTAAGTGCCCCTATTTTGACATTAATACACATTGTTGAAGCTAGGCTGATATTTCAGCGGTGTAAAATAAAAAAAACTTGCACATACAAGTTAACAAAAGCACGTAACCCATAATTTAATATTTTATTTTGTTTGCTTTAAACTCTCTAATAATAATGCTTTGCGGAATGTTGGCATCCGATTATGTTGTTCTTATTAGATTGCAGGCTTGCCATTTAAGTTCTTAACATTATATACATTTTGTGTAATTTCTTAAAATTCTTTAGAGCTTAAATTAACATTGCATGACCATTAGTTATGAGAACACAGTTTTATTGCGATAGCAATTATACGGACACTCCAGGCACATTTCCACCGTCGTCGTGATGTTCTGTATAAAGTCCAAGCGGGATATCATTGTGGCCATGCACAATATGCTGTGGGTGTGAGTGAAATCGTGCGAGGGTGTGTTGAGGATGGTGACTCGATCTCGCACGCGCCAGGGAGGAAGCTAGGGAGGAAGCGCGCCGTCTTCCATCGCACTCAATGCACCGGGGGGGGGTCTGGCGATAGGTGCGGCCACATGGGCCCTATCTGCAATGGTGACAGAGAGTGCGTTGAGTGCTGATAGCTTAGTATGCGCTGTGTTCTCGCTGCTTTGTTAACATTGAAGCGAAAGGCAGCACAAAGGTCAATTCCCTCGCTGCTGCTGCTTTCGCGCTTCCTCAGGCCAGCGTTTTCGACAATGAGTTTCCGCAGTCATCGAGTGGCATGTCAATTGCATGCAATGTTGGCACTCTAGGCTGCTGCTGCTTGCTGACTCAGGCAGCACATAACTTGCAATGCAAAATTTGAAGGACCGCTCAGCGCCGGACATTAATGCTTCCGCATTCACAACTCATAAGCAGTGCTTAGGTGTCCTCGGACGTTTTTATTTTAAACACAAGAGCACATGCAATGCTGGAGCTATTGTAAATGTGTTAAGGTCGCTTCAGAACTTGTCTGAAAACTTCTGTTTAATGTATTTGGATAGTAACTGCACAAGATAAATAAAAGTGTTCATTTTACTTGCCTTTGGTTGCGTTTAGTTTAGTTTTGCTTAGTTTAGTTTGGTTTTACATGTTTGCGAGTATTGCAGTGTGTAATTACTGTATTTTTACTAAACACGTTGATGCATTGCTCTAATGAAAAGTGGTTCGCCTTAGGGCCAAACTTTGCAACAGCCATTCCTTAACAAGTCTTAGTGATAGCTCTTTGTGTTTGAATATCTAAATTTAGAGCCTAGGTTGTGTTTAATGCTAATGTTATGCTTTGTGCAGGAATTCCAATGTCACAAGCAGCTGCTTCTAAAAGTGCTGTCTTCCCTGCACAACAAGCTCTCTGAATCACAGCCCTCCCAGCTGCTGCTACGCCTGGACCCTGGCTGTGTACCAGCCCGCGCGGCAAATGCAGTGTGACATCTCAACCCATCAGAACAGAATGTGCCAAAAAGTTGCACCACTAAACTCGTGAATCATAATTTTGTTGTTTGAATTCTAGGTATAAACCATGGCGGCCGCACTTCGATAGGGGCGAAATGCAAAAACACCCGTGCACTTAGATTTAGGTGCACGTTAAAAAACCCCAGGTGGTCGAAATTTCCGGAGTCCCCCACTTCGGCGTGCCTCATGATCAGAAAGTGGTTTTGGCACGTAAAACCACATAATTTAATTTAGTTCTAGGTATAAAATGAACTGCAAAAGTTATAAATTCTCTCCTTTAGCATTTGTTTCTATTGCTTACGGGTCATACATTTGGGGCATAGACACATGCCTTATGGACTGTTCTCCCATGCCAAGATTGTCACTTCTGTGGCAGACTTTTAAACCTCAAGTTGCAAATATGTAGGAGCCTCTCTTCAACAGTTTGTGTGCTTTTCCGCCACATAAAGGCAAATGCAGAAAGCACCCATTATATTGCAGGAATTAATTCTTGGCCTCCACTTTATTGTCTCAGTATATTCTGTCTCAGTCTAGACAGTATATGGTACATCCTCTGTGCTGGGTCACATTGTCCGTTTCTGGGTGGATGAATGCTGCCATATATCAGTACAAACATAATGCTTGTGCTTGACTTGCTTTGCCACTAGAGGCGATTTCATATGTTATGCCACAATTTATGCAGTTAATGCACAATTGTGCTTAAGATTCACCACATAGTGTTGTGTTTGAACAGCACAAACATTTTATTGTGATAGCAATTGTGTGGACATGAGGTGCAAAAATGCCACCGCCACTGTCACCATGCTGTTCTGCTCGGTGGTACATTTGCAGCTCACCTGCGGGCTGTTAGATGGCCTCCAGGAATGCATAGTGCATTTGGCTGCAGCAATGACGAAGTGAAGTTGACGCACTGTCAACACTACGCTCAATCACCTCAGTGGGAGATCCAGGGCAGTGTTCTGCCTTCCCCTGCTGATATGAGCATTGTGTACACACCACTGTAAGCATGCTAGCGTTTCTGATAAGCGGCTGTTTGCATGCACTGTTCCGAGCTGAACCGGCAGCTAAACATCAAGCTAAGCTTATCCACTAGTAGTATTTCACAAGGCACTAACTAAAGCCAATGGTTGCCTGTAAATCTCACCTCCAGCCACTGTAATGTAAGCCACTGTAATGCCACTAGTGAAGCTCTTCATTACGACACGCCGAGTAGCTGCTAGGGCACTGTTCCTTCCACCCAACTGGAGTTGCTTTATATGCTGCAGTGCACCAGTGTGTTGCACCTGTGTATCATTGGAACGCCGTCCGAAAAGTTCAAGTGCAACACTAAACTTTGCTACTGTTGTCAATGCTGCCGCTATCGCTACCCTTTGGGCTACATTGAAGAAATTTCTTTTTTACTAAATGGCCCATAAATTACAGTTCTTATATTACGCCTACGGTGGGAAGGAATATGTCAACAAAATTTAATTGTAGCTGAAGTCATGATGAAATCAGTCACCTGTGTTTTCCTGCTGACAATGAAAAAGAGAGGAGCATGGAGCCAAAAAGAAAGAAAAAAGGAGAACCAACACATGGTGTGCCCTCTATGTGTGCTCCAAATAGACCGATTTCAGGATGAGTTTCACTACCCTACCACTGCCACAAAGCGTGCTGGCAGTAGTAGTACTTGGTGGACTGAAGGGCAACTGTGGTAAGAAACGTGTTTGTACATAACAAACCTGCTTAGCCCTCGTGATAAAAAAAGGCAGGGAGGTGAAAATAATATTGCAATAGAAGCGAGGTTGAGAAAATTCACTCTCCAGCATCCATCTCGGGTTCACTGAAAAATGCACAATGAAATTGTTCTTTGCCTTCCCCTCACTTTTGCCTTGAATCAAAGCACAGCTGCTAACCATCAAAAACTACTGTCATCACGGCGCCAGCAAAGTTGCTGCAAATGCACTCCAAGCATGATAAAGTTGGCTCTATTACTGTTTTGACACTGAAGCAAAGGGCAAGACAGTGGTGAAACGGGCAACAGCAGATCCAGAATAAGAGAGAGAGAGATAACATGTAAAGCATGCAGCAGCCAAGTCCTAACAGTGGAAAACGCTGGGCAAGACAGGACAGATACAAGGATGTGAAGTGGCATGTCACATAGGCACTGAGCAAATCCAGAAATGCAAGCTGAATAGTAAGCACAGGCTGCTGCAGCTTGATGAGAACAACCTGAAGTTTACCTATGTAACCCAGCAAACAACAAATGAACCAAAGAAACCTCAGCCTGGAGCCAACATTTTCACAAGGGGATTGTCTTCACAGAACCTTGATGACAACTCTCTTTGTCATAACATTGGCTGCGAGGATAAAGTTCTTCGTGTTCGTCCACTGCTGATTGCTTCAAATCTCTGTATTCCTGTGACCCCTTTCTTTATGTTTGGCACCCCAGCAAAGACACATGTTGATCATGTCAACTGGAGTGCTACAGAAGCCAACAAGAAATTCCAGCTGCAGTTAATTTTTGATGCCTTTGGCCATGCACACAGCACCTGCAACCACTTACAACAGGAGTAGGGAGCAGTTGGTGCACTTCTAGAAGTACATGGAAATGCTACAAGTTATGATGAACTTTTGCCCAAGCTTATACGACGTGGCAATATGAACAAGTCTGTACATTCTTTTTTGCATTACATTCACCATGGCATGTCAAGTTACAATCGTTTACATGAATGGCTTTAAAAGTGCTGCAATTAACTTCTGCAGTGTTCGAAAAGTTCATGCCTCACATGCTTTAGGTGCAGTTGTAAAACCAACTGCAAGTGCATTATAGGGAAAGCATTGATGTGAGAAACTGGACTGGAAATGCAGCGTGCAATAGGCCTCTGCAGGACTTCCAAGTGTAATGTCCTGCAGTCCAACTGTGTACCATGCTTTGCTGTTCCGACTTTAAGCTCTGTTTACTTACTGTGTTCAAACAAGGCTAAGAAAAAGAACCTATGCTGCTCCAGGTGTTCCAGCAGAACGATGATGTTTTCTAACTCCCCATGATTTAAGCATCCCTCCATTCTAATGCAGAAACAAACACATAATGCTCCTAATCTTTATTTTTTTTTCTTATGTTGACCACACAACAAAAGAAATCAACAATACAGTCATGAAGGAGCAAGTCTAAAATGTTTCTAAAGTGTATGTACAATACAAATAATGTAAACGTATTCACTTCCATGTCCAGTCCAACAGACTGCTCGTTTGCTTCCAGTGCAACATATCCTTTATGGCATCTTGCATCAAAACCTACCATGAAACTGAATTTGCACTCTTTTTCTCTTTTTCTGCTGTCGTTTAAATCTTAATTTGGAAGCCTACAGCATACATTTTTTGGAAATAGGTAGAATGAAAGCTGCTTTCCAAATGTGCTAACTGTCTGCAAGTATTTCTATTCTTTCCGGAAAACAAGCAAGACAGACAAGCAAGCACAAGACATAATTGCACTTTAAAATTCTGTTACAATGAGAGCTTTTAGTAGCATGCCAAGAAACATTTGGACATGGTGGCTGAGGTCTTTTGAGCCTTTAACACTGTGTGTACATGACCTGTGCCACCATGGAGACATGTCGCAGCTTGCAACAGCTACAGTCAAAACCACAAAATGTTACGGAACATAAAATCTGTCAAAACGCTGAATACCTGTGCAGCCTCACAACACAGCCTAGCATTTGCATTTACAGCTTCTGCCAGTATATGTGAACAGCATTGTGATGTTCACTTTTATTGAACACTGTTACAGGCTGCTTGGAAATTGAATGTTTTCCAAGATACTGTGGTCCGTAAACTTTTGTGGTTGACTGTACAGCAAACAATGTGACAATCAAAACCTAGCATGAAACTGAATTTACAATCTATTTCTCTCCCTCTGCCGTCGTTAAAAGCTTAATTTAAAAAAAAAAACTACAGTATTAATTTTCTGGAGAAATTAGAATGAAAGCTTCCTCCCAAATGTGCTAAGTAAACAGTCTGCAAGTATTTCTGTCGTCTCCCAAAAAGCTAGACAGACAAGCAAGCACAAGACATAACTGTACCTCAAAATTCTTTGTTACAGCCAGAGCTTGTAGCAGCATGCAAAGAAACACTTGGGCATGGTGGCCAAGGTCTTGAGCCTTTGCCACTGTGTGCACATGACCTGTGCTGCCATGCAGATGTGTCGCACTTTGCAACAGGTAGAGCAAAAGACATGACAATGTTCGCACCTTTAATGGCCTAATATTGAAGCAAGCAGCAACACTAGTGGGGTGCTGCAGTTTGTAGAGAACAGGAAATAAATTATGATAATTACCTCCACACTGTGCATTCTGGCTTCCCAACACTGGTGAAAGTTCTCTGCGCATACCAATCATATGATGTGTATATGTACAGACCAGGAAATGAACTAAGCATATGTCTTGAAAAACATCTGAGAAACAGCAGTTTACAATCAAAATTCATGGTAAGTACTCCGAGCAGTGTGATGAAGTGAGGCGGCTGTGTGCAAAGCTTTGGCAATCATGAACAGCTGGAGATATAGTTTGCTAAGTTTATGCTTTAGTTGCCTAGGTTAGCATGTGGTTGTATGCTAACATGCACAATACATACTTTTAGTGGTGCATCTTGCAGTGTAATATTACATCAAAGCAAAAAAAAAAAGCATTGCACTTGCTTATGTATCAGAGTAAAGATGCAGTTGTCCAATTAGATTTGGCAGTTCTCTACTGCAAAGGTTTGAAACTATCTTGGATTGTAGCGCGAAGTGATACGGACACAGACTAGAATCAGACAGGACGAGCGCTAACTCTCAACTAAATTTTTATTAAAACGAAGAACATATATATGTAGGTGATCGCAAAAAACGCAGCATAAGATCGTGACAAGGTAAAAACATCAGTTAAACATATCAGGAGGTATGGAAGTCAAAAAAGGAAACAACACAAAAAAATACTTCAGATTATTACATGTATTTTGAAGATACTGAAATTTGCAATCTAACAGAGACAAAGATGCATGGCTAATGCAAGTGTCTCCTAATCTTTTGATGTGGAATGCCTCAATTATTTCCCATGTGGTTTGGCATTTGTCAGGAAAGAATTCTTCTTTCCAGACACAAATGCCAAACCATACGGGAAATTTTCCAGGCACAAATGCCAAACAGCACGGGAAATACTTGAGGCATTCCATGTCAAAAGATTACGATACACTTGCGTTAGCCATGCATCTTTGTCTCTGTTAGAATACAAACTTCAGCATCTTCACAATACGTGTATTAATCTGAAGTAGTTTTTTGTGTTGTTTCTTTCTTTGACTTCCATACCTCCTATGTTTACCTGATGTTTTTAGCTTGTCATGATCTTATGCTGCGGTTTTCGTGATCACCTACACATATATGTTCTTCGTTTTGATAAAAATTTAGTAGAGAGTTAGCGCTCGTCCTGTGTGCTTCTAAATTGTGTCCGTGTCACTTCGCGCTACAATCCAAAATCATGTTACTGTACCAACTCGCCCAACTTTCAATCCATTTGAAACTAGTCCTACTCATTCAAGCTGCAGTTATTTTTGTTAAGCCTTTAAAAAATGAGCAATGTTTGTTAATGTGGCTTTTCTGACTGATGAACAGACGTAGCACCCAGTTGGTATGCCTACTCGTTTCACGCCTTGGAGTAGACTTTGGGCACTCGTGTATTTGATGGTTTATGTTTCTTTCATTGTGAGGCCTTCAGACAACTAAATTCCTAGCTTTCATGCATGGTTCTGAAAAGAGCATCTGTTTCAAACAAGTTTCCTCCTCCAATATTTTAAACATAGAAACACAGGCTAGCCTAATGTGAAAGTTGAAGCATACGCAAGAAATTTGCAGCTAGTAACAGTGGCTACAATGGTACCACATCACACTTATTACTGTATATTAGGGGTGCGCGAATAGCAGTTTTTGCAGACCGAATTGAATAGTGCCAGAAGCGAATTGAACACTTTTCTAATAGTTTGCGAGTAGTGTACAGCCTTCTCATCAATAATATCAGAGTTTTAACATCCTGGTTTTCCACAAAAGCAAAGTTTTCGTCATTACACTGCACATAATGCATGCTTTACTAAACGCACAAAGGGAGCATTTGGAACAACTAAACACATTGTTTGCGAACTCGGGGTTCTTGGGAGAATATATGGTCATGCATTACATCATATGAAATTTATAAAGGTAACCTGATTACCACTTAATATCTCGTGTATACTATCACGACCAGACATTGCACGCCTGCAGCGATGGCAGTGTGAAAAAAAAAAGCACCTTTTCTCTGGTTCGAAATGTCATGGCAGATGGTGCCACTGTTGAATAAAGTATGTTGCAATAAAACATACTCTGATTTAATCTGATGAGAGGACAAAGGTGCTGCGTATAGAAATCACTGCCAAATGCTGTATCTAAATAACATGTTATGGAGAGTAATCGTGCCGAGCCATGAAAGTCTGGCTCGCTGAGCGACGCAGCGTGCTGTAGTATGTCACGTTCACTGTGAATGGGATGAAAAATACAGCATTTTTTGCTTAAATTCTATGTTTGATCATGTACAGTCAGTGACTAGAGTATGAGAAAAATATTAGTACCTTTAAATAGCGACTATCGATTGAGGGACCTAATCAAATAATGACTATTCAGTTTGAGAACCAAATCAAATACGACAATATTTGCTTCATTATTCGAAAGTTTCAAATATTCGCACACCCCTACTGTATATGATGTGACGACCAATATTTAGGACCAGTTATTTTGATGCATGTGCCACAATTTAATGAGGCCAATTAAAACAATGAGTCATGTTTTCTTTTTGCAGAGGCAATTTACACGCCACCTGCATCGCAACAGCTGCCAAAACAACCAGTAAAACGGAAATATGTTTTCTTTTTGCAGTTTAGGTTACATAGAGAACGAGATTACGAGCAACAGCAAGGAGCTTGTAACACCACTTCCCTCTTCATATCACAGCCTATATTTCCCTGCAGGCAAATCTAGGTAGTTCCTTTGCAGTCAATATAATCCATTCAGTGAGGCTATGCTACGCATCAATGGGGCAATAATAAGATGCTCAATGGTGGCAAGGGCACGATGTTGCCTCTGATACAATGGTAGAACTACCATAAATTCTCAAACACATCTTTATGCAAGTATATTACAAACAAATCTCTTCACTTCTTAGTACATTTATGTTCATTATTGAATCACGCAGTGCTTTTGTCGATCAAAAAATTCACTGTAAATTAAATCACTGGAGAGGTTTCTTGTATCAACTATCACCTAACAGTTTATGAAACTGATTAATTTTGGAACAGCTGTATGACCTCACTGCAGCATCCGACGGGTTTGGTAAATGGGTTCAGGATCAGAAGGCGCCAACATATTTTTTATTAAGTGTTACTGCCCTTCAATGTAATCGTTTGTAAAGGCAATCCACTTCCATGAATGAGCGCACATACCCTACAACCTCAAAAAAACTGTCAGCTCCCTCGACACACAGTCTACTTTCTTAATGCAAAGAAGTGGGTAATGCCTTATTGCTCAACCTTCAGAAATTAGCTGCAAAAAGCTCGTACAATGTTTTCAGGTACACTTGGTTGAGCCAACTGTTTGCCATCACAGGTGTCTGCATCAACACTTTCAAGAGATGGGACCCTTGAGTCTTTAGTATGATTGTTGCGCTCAACAGCAATTGCACTAAATATAACAAGACATGTTGGCGCTTTGATTCCAAACCATTTCACCAAACTTCATTGCAAGTATTCGACGTGACAAAATTTAAACTATAAAACAAGAATGAAGCACATGAGATGAGTTAACGGCACAAGTTTGATGCTCGAGGAAAAGCTCTCTGTCAAAAAGAGCAAGCTGGACAGAGGCCCACTTATTGAGACTTTCGAATACAACACCAAGCTACTTTCTTTTTTAAAAGCCAAATAAATGCAATGTACAAGAAAACAAAATGTGACATAATGCATACCCTGATTGATACTGTGACAAAACATAAGCAACACTAGGTTTGATAAGAACAGCAGTGACTCTGGTGTAAATTTCACTTCAAACATTCTGGCCTTACGAAACTGCCATATCTGCACGAATGTAATGAGAGACTTGATATCCCCCCCACCCCCTTTTGCACTTAAAAAAATTCTGCAAACGCAACCACCAGGTGAGAAAAGCTTTGCAGAAAAGCCAACTTCTCTATGTCCTAGGAAAAAAACTTCTCTATGTCCCAGGAAAAATTGCAGGTGTGCAGGAAGCGTGCAGCTATCTGCAGCAACGAGAGACTGCAACAGAGGGTAAAACTGAGCAACAGTGCAAAGCAGCCCAACAGCACGCTGTGCAACTGCAATGGTGAATCTGGCCCCTTGAATCGGTGCACCATTTAACTTTTAGGATATTTCAGCATTGAGCAACATGCAATCTGTTACTGTGATGTGTACAAGCAGCAGATTATGCACAGTTAGCCTGGTGCATACATGTAGTGCTACAGTAAACTGCATGCCCTGCTATCCTAGAACATTCTAAACTCATAAATGCAATTACATTGTGTATTGTTAGTGCTCATTATATGTCAGAATAGTAGAACTTTTTTAGCCTTCCCAAAGGTTCTCCCACACATATTCGTGCAAATATGGCATTTTACATCTAGTGATGACATCAGTTACAGGTGCACATCGACTCAAAAACCACCAGGAACCAAATATTCTCAGCCAGAACTTTTGATTGCAAGCAATTTTCATAAATGCAATTGTTGTATGCTGATAACCATGTGATCTATAACAAAAAAAAAGAAATGGCTGTAATGAGCCCACAGAAACAAGGAATGAGAAGCTTCAGCAATGCATGTTACCATCAGTTTAATATTCTAAGTTTTTCTCTCCTATGACATTTGCAAATCATTCTCATTTATGACTACATCTAAGCTTCCTGCCAGTTCACGACCAGCAGGATCAGTTTAATACACACTGGCAGTGGCAAGTGGTGTGCTTCTGGAAAAATGAGAGATTTCAACAAGTAGTTCGCATCTTTCTCACTGTCAGAAAAACTGCCACATTCAGATGAATAGCCATTCTGCATCACCGGATTGTCATGAGGATAAGTTCCTTTTCTCTTTCTTACTTTTAGAGAGATCCTGGTTATCACACTGTCAGGAGTTCGTGATATGCCCTCTCCTTGGCTGCATCTGCCAGGCTATCTGGGCAGCTTTTCACCTCTTCACCATGGCACGCAGAGCTCTCAGAAATGCCATTAGCTACGGGCTTTATAACAATCAATGGAATGGGAACAACTTAGAGCCCCTCTACTCAGCGAAGCTTTTCATAGCTTTGTCTTACAAGTCCAAGAAGGCAACTCACCAAGCACACCACAAAAGAAGAAAAAATCTTGCAGCACAGCCATTAACTGCTTTCAGAACACCTTTCTTACCACAATGAGCCTGACTTCTGCCTCCACAGTACAATAGCCACACAAAGACCCTGGCAGTCTCTCATGCAATTCTATGAACCTAGGACTGGTTGGGAAAAAGAAAATGACTCGCAGAGAACAGACGAGGAGAGGGGGGAAGGGAGATAAAGGCATCACACGTGCCTTGCCACATTGTTCAGTGGCTTTGGATGAAGCTCTCCAGCTGGTGCGGCACCAGTCCTTGGAAGGGCAGCTGAAAGCGCACAATGGCACGTGCACACAGACACTGCAGGCCAGTGTAACGAAGAGGGCTACAATCCACCAGCATGGGTGCATAGTCCAAGGGTGTGCGACCGGTGGCATCGGTGTGGTCTAGGTGTGCACCACGGGCTAACAGCGCAAGCGCTGCAGCTCGCGAACACGGTTTGCTGCGTGCTGCGACGTGCAAGGGTGTACGCCGGTCGTGATCAGTGGCATTGGGGTCAGCTCCAAGTTCGAGCAGTAGACGCACAAGAGGGGGTGCCGGGAAAGCCTCCTGGCAGACGGCGCCCAAAGCCTGGCGGCTGGCTGGTGGTGCACGACCACATGCCAAGTGCAGGCATGTTTCACCACGTGGGCCTCGCAGATCTAAGTGCACCAATCGGTAGGCAGCACGTCGGAAGGCATCTTCCTCCACGCTGCTCTGTGACTGAAAGATAAGCAGTGAATGTCACAAAATGATGCACAGTCCACAAAATCCATCAGCAAATGTATGTACTGTTATCTACAAATTACAACCCTATCATGACTGTGGTTGTGTTTAGGTTGTATTTTATTATTTTTCTGACACATGCTACTTTGAGGAATTCAATTGGTTCAGTAACGTCTCTGCGCCATGCAGAGGACCTGGGTAACGGTTGTGGTCCAGAGTAATTTTTCACCAAGCAACATCCATCGGATTTTATTGCGACACGGGGCCCGTAACGCTATCATGTTAATAGTTCGACAATGTCCCATAGTAGAGTCATTAAAAACAAAGTCATTGTCACCTAACCACTTGACCACGAGATATGGTGCATGCCGCCCTGGTGCCAACCTGGCTGAGACACCCTTTCGCAGCATCACTCAAGGTGCAACTATCTAAGAGAGCAAGGAGAGAGAGGCCTTTTATGGTTGCTGGCTGCCGCTGCCGGTCGTAACTATACTTCTGTGCTTTCCAAGCAGCTGCTTGATGTTTCTGAGCATACTTGAGAGCCTCTTCAAGGCACTGCTGGAGTTCTGCAGCAAAAGCATGGTATGCTGCTGCCGGAGGCTCTGTATCTTCCTTGTAACCTGCGGGTTCTCATGGAGTGCGGAGCGAACGGCCATAACACAGCAAGGCTGATGTATATCCAGTGACTACACACTCTGCAGTACACAGGGCAAGGGTGATCTCAGGTATATGCGGGTGCCAGTCCTTGTAGTTGGAGCACTATGCTTGTAGGCACTGCTCAATGGTGCCATAGCGTCGCTCGACCATGTGTCCTGCTGGTCGGTATGGCGCAGTGTGATAGTCTTTGATGCTCTAGTATTTTAGGAGACTGCACCATAAAGTAACCACGAAGGGCTTCCCTTGTCACTTCGGATGGCCACAGGTGTGAAATGGCGATAGAGAACTGCAACCATACATTTAAGATTTTCATACTTGTTGCCACTTGTATAGGGAAGAGCTTGGGAAACTTAGTGAATTCGTCAATAACTACCAGCAAGTATTTGTGCCACGAGGTGCAGATGGCAAGGGCCCAATAATATAGACAGTAACCTTTTGCGTGGGAGCTGTGGCTTACTGACTGTTCATGAGGCACTTGGGCTTCTGGTGTTGAGCCTTTGTGCGCAGACAGACAGCACAGCACCGCACATACTTTGATATGTCAGCCCGCATGCCCAGCCAGATGAACCGTGCCAAAACACATCTGATGGTTTTGAAAAATCCAGCATGGCCTGCAAATGGGTGGTCATGGGCCATCTTCAGTGCCAGGAGTTGGAGGTGATCAGGTAGCTGAGGTACCTTCTTGTTGCCTCTTTGCTGAACCAGCACTCCGCTTGGCTACAGTTCTGGAGGGGTATTCTGTAATTGTCTGCCTAGTGTACATGTCCATTTTGTCTGCTGCTGAAGTTCTGATTGGCTGGGCTAGGGTACACGTCAGAAGGAGACGGGCGCTCCTGGCCAATCAGCGCTTCAGCAGCAGATGAAATGGAAATGTCCACTAGGTGGAGACTTACAGAATACCCCTACTGTTGCCTCCGCCAGATCATGAAGAAAGTGGTGATCAGGGTCCGAGCGTGGAAGCCTAGTCCCTCGCACCACAGTCTTTCGTTTTGAGAGATAGATGTCAAGAGCCTGTTCTTGGATGAGCTGTCATGTGTCGGCTAAGAGTGTGGCATCCTCTTCCAAAGCTACTGCTATTTGCTCAAATGTAATTTTCGCTTCAGTTTCTGGGGCAGTAATGAGGAACTGTGTCTCGTGCAGACTGTCACTTGGGTGGTCTTCACACTGCTCAAGGCATCTGTGGGTGTATCTGCAAGTCCCCATCTGAGCTAGATTTGGCAATTGAAGCCCTGCAGCAGTAGGACTCAATGCTTGACCCTGGGTGAAGCTTGGTCGGTGCTTAACATCTATGACAAGGATGACTGGTCACAGTGAATCTCAAACTCGGTAAATTCAAGATAGGCCCTGAACTCATCCACTGCCCACACTACTGCATGGCACTCCCACTCCTGTACAGTATGATGGCTTTCAGCCTCTGTGAGAACCCTGCTAATGAAGAAAACAGGCTGCAGTCCACCAGGGCCAGACTGCAGTAGCACAGCTGCAATGCCGACACTGCTTGCATCAGTTTGAATCAGCACAGTGCTTACACTCTTCAGCTGAAATGCTACTCCCTATGAGCTGCAAGAACCTCTTCGAATAGGGTGTGCAAAAGGTAACTCAAAAGGTAACTCTCCATTTTCTTGTATTGTGAGCACTGTGGCTGGACCCGTGTCCCGCTTAGCAAACGGCACAATGCATAGCGGGTTGGTGCCAATAGTCCACCCACCTAGCGCTGCATGTATAGAAATGCCAGTTGCACTCAAAAAGTCCCTGCTGAGAACGATGCCCCGACATGTGTCTGGCACACACAGGAAGCGCTGGTTGCAGCTGCTTGTAGCCCACTGGATCCTGCATATTAGAGATGTGGTACACTGGGACCAACCTGTTGGTAGGCAAAATGCATGCACCTGTGTCCCGAGCTTGGCCCCTGTCTCCCCTGCTACCTTTGCCCCCGGAAGTTCAAGTAAGCCCACGCTTCATCCTGTATCCAGTAGGGGCTCGTAACATAGTCTTCCCGATCCCCACCTCCAGGTGGCTCTTTCCTGCTGGCTGAAACCGCTACCTGCAGTGCAGTCATATAGGTGCCCGCCAGGCAGGATGGCACCTACCGCCTCTTGTTTCCTGGATACTGTGATCGGAAATGCCCAATTCCATTGATATTGTAGCAGTGGGGCGGGCTGGACGCTGACCTGTGAGCAATCGTGAGCTAGGTGAGCCACACATCTGCAGCGATGGTAGGTAAATCACCTGGAGTCGCGCTGTTGGTATCCCTGTGATGGCACTGCGAGAGGCGGTCTTATAGCACGAGCAGTCAGTCCGTGCAGGTGGTCTCAATGTAGGATGGCTGTATTGCCACAGGATGCAATGGTCAGTAGTATGCCGCTGGTGGATACTGAAACAGCATGACAGCCACAGCTGTCAACACTCTGAGCTGCGTTCCGGGCAGGCATGTCACATTCACAGCTCACCGGAAGGCAAGGCCCCTTGCCACTTGGGTCTGTCGGAGGCAGCGGCCACTTGTACTGCAACCGCCTCCAAGCACACTCCACGAGGCCATCAGTTGCCTTAGCCAACTCCCCGAGATTGGCAAACTGTTTGCCTTGTACAAAGTCTTGGAGTTACAGGTGCATTAGCTGTAGCATGGGGTCAACCTTTTCCATTTCCGAAACTTTGCCGCCAATTCAGTCATAATAGGCCGCAATCATGTAAATAAATTCTTTCAAATTTTTGGTGCTGAGTGCAGAGCTCAAGTTCTTGTTTCAAGCGACGCTTCACATCAATAGAAGAAAATTCTTCAATGAAGGCCATCCTAAATTCCTCCCACGATGCAAACTTGGTCACGAACGCCACCATAACTTTACGCTGCCCTCCAGAGCAGCGGGCACAATATGGATAAGGAAGCCTTTTGTCAGTGGCAAAACCAGTGACCAAACAAAATGTCTCCAGCTGATCCAAAAACTGCTTGCGGAACTGGATGTCATTGAATCCGTTGTATTTTGGGAGCTAACCTCCGGTGGAGCGGCATCACCCAACACTTGAACCACTGCCACTGCTCCTGCAACAGAACCTGCCAGCACTGCCTGCACCGCCATTAGTCTTTGTCGAACTGCTGCTGCCATTCCTCGCATTGCATGGTGGCGCTGTTGGTCTGCTCCAGTAGATGCTGCAGCATCTCTTCAGGCAAGTTCACTGCCTCTATGTCCATATCAATCCCGGAAGAGCCCCCACTTGTTACGAATGATGACAGGCCAAGATGTTCGTCACGTCACAAACACCCATCATCTTATCACACTCCACTACTCTTCCCCCGCGCTGTCCACATGCTGTCCATCCATGCACCCTACACCCACACACACTTGAAGCAACCCATGTCTCCTTTTCCCCTCTGCTGCCACACTCGCACCACCTGGTCCTCTTTCTGGCAACTACAGTCAACCACGTGCACAGCTTCTGAGAACCACGCCTTGCCACGCCTCATTTGGAGCTCTCGATTCGCTTACGCCGCCGCTCTTTCCTCACAGTATGAACCGGTAAAAAATAAGCGTAACTCTAATGGGTCATTTTCTATGCTTTTGACCGCAAACAGTTGCGCTTGGAAATCGTAAATAATGGGACTGTATCAATGACGTTCTACTGTATAAAGTGGCGCACAAAAGAGACACTGGTGCCGAGAAAACCACGGACAAAGAAGAAGCTCCATGTCACCTATAAGGCATAATGTTTCTTCGTGTTTGTTTTTTTACATTCCTTGCCGTGGACGCCACAACTGTCTTGCTCAAGGCAAACACCTGAACTATTCCAAAGCGCAAGCATGTGTAAACAACACCACCCACAAAGTGCACCCATGATCCCTGCGTGCATGGAGGCACGCGTGTAGCTGGTACGGCCACAGAAAGAACTGCAAAAGAAAGTAGAGGCATGCACAGAAAGAATGGCAAAAGAAAAAAGAGGCGTGCCTCCGTTGCTAGGCGACACTTGTCTGGGTGGAGCATGCACTTGCAAAGCCTGATGCGCCATTGCCTGCGCAATAGAATAATAATAATAATAAAAATTTAAAAATGCCCCTCCCAGCTTTTTTAATTCTCCAGTGCTGTCTGGGGTATTCCAAACCCATGCACTGCAGCATCCGCTTTCTGCGCCTTGTTATGTGCTAACTCACTGTTGCAATCGTCATAAAGGAGACGCGGAAATCTAAGAATCCCCAGGTTTCTAAATATTAGTTTGTAATACTGAGGCTTTGTTAACATGACACGGAAACTCAATAATGGTTGTCGTTCTGCAGTTCGTAGTACTGCAAATATTTACATGGAACCTATTAGCAGTCAGGAGGGGATTTGTCCTGTACAGGGGATTTGTCCTGTAGCAGTCAGGAGGGGATTTGAAGTCTGTTAATGAGAAAAGTTTGTTAATGTGGTGTTTCATTGAATGCGGGTTACACAAACAATATTAAGACAAATAATTTCAGAGTTTTCAATATTCATGAATGTAAAAGGCCCCACCTGCAGCCTACACAGGAGAGCTGCAAGCTGCAGTGCAATAACCAACGTGCGCTGGACACCCTCGGCTGGTTCTGGCATGTGGCACCCAGCAGACACAAGCTCCGTCACAGCACGCTCAAAGACAGCAAGGACATCTCCAAACTCAACGGGGGCCAGCTGGCGTCGCGATGGCCTATGGGAATCCAAAAGGAAGGCAAACATTGGGACAAGCCATTGATCTCCTCCTTGTACATGCAGTTGCAGCCTCACAGAAACATATTAGTTCATGGTATAAGGAAGCAACTCACTATACTGAACAGGCAGTGAGCACTCAATAACTCTAACTCTATTATCGTGAAATATTCGTTCAAAATATTGAATATTCAAAATATTGCCCGGCGTAGTGTAAACTCCACGTGTTTCTAACCCCTTATCTCAAAGTTCTTACGCCAGACCAAGGATGTCTTAAAATCTCAACTGCAAGAATACCAGGGAAAAGTCACTATCCAAAGGTTTCCATACTTAATGTGCAGCTGCAATACCCCCAAAAAGTTAAAACAGAATTTTGCCACAATGGCAACCTTCAATTATTAGCATCAATGAACCTTGACACGCACCTTGTGGTTGTGCCTAGTTGAGTCAGGTTATGGAATTTCTAGCATGAGAGGCCTTAACGTCATTCCTGGTGGAGCACAGCTCTACATTTAGCACCATGCCGGCTGCATCAACCAAGGTCATTTCAGAGAGAACAACCGGCGCTCAACTATTGCTATTTTGCCTTATGAACGCAGGCTTTTTATTTGTACCTTGTGGTCTGCTGCACGCGAGTTGCCTAGGCAACGGGGCAGCACTGCTTGCACTCGCTTTTCACTCAGCGGATGCAAGCAAGCTGTCGAGCTTGCTAGCCAAATCACAAGCGGCACTCCAGCTGATTCTTCACTCCCTCTGTCTATCATCGCTCGCATTTGCTTCCTCAGCTGGTTCAGCTTGCATGAGTGCGACGATCAGCTGTTGCCGCAACACATGAGCACAAGTGTGCAGCAAGTGAGCACTATTTCGTTTTATGAAGGCACAGACTCGAACGCAGCCTCTACAGTGCACCCAAACTGTAGACCAACATGATGCTAGCCAGCCAAGGTAGCGCACAATGTAGTGGATGTAGTCTGGTCTAGAAGATCCGTGTGAGATAAGACATGCTCTATACTCGCGCAAGCAGTGTCAAAGTGTGCTGAATGCTACTGGTTCCAACGGCTGCATCTTAAAGCTAGACTGTGGAGCATCTACTTCTACGCCATGCACGCTCATAGTTTCAGCGAGATTGTGGCTTGCTATGGCTCCATCTTAGGATTCGGGGGTGTTGTCTCGGAGTCTGGTGTCATACTGAGGGTCACTCTCTAGCCTACGCCACCAGGATGTCACACGGAGGCCAAATGGGCCAACGCTGTCATCCCACCTTTCACGACAAAAGTTGCCAACTTGGTGACAAGTACGAGGTCAAGAGGTTGGAGGATTAGAACAGGGGGGTTTGTTAACATGGGCAAAAAAGGCTTAACTTATTTACAGGAAAAGGCACAAGATACTCATACTGGCAGGAGCAACAAGCACAGTACACACAGCATGCAGCTACAGGTTACGTGTCAGAGCAGACTACATCATTCTGGGAAAGCACACACCATGCACTGAGGATGTCTCTTAAGGGGGGACGCGGGTCTTGAAATCTCGAAAAATGGTCAAAAACGGCAATTTTCAAAAAGTGCGTTTTTGAAGTCTTTAATGTCCCAACTATGCCTCTACAAATTATTATGGCGCAATTCCTACTCGAAGTATTAAAAAAACGGCAATTTAGAAACGTCGGTGAGCCGAAATTGAACGCCAAGCGCGAGGGTTTGCCTCATTTTCAAGCTGCCGTAGCTCCGCGCGACGCGAACCGATCGGCGCCATCTTGGTCTCGTTTGAAAGCTGGTTTCCCGCTCTCCATTCTGGCGCCCCTCGGCACGCTGTAGACCCTCATGCAGCGGAGCGATCGGCAACCCAGGCACCCGTTCTCAAGCGCGAAATCGTCGCGAGACAGCCGCTGATTGGGTGAAACGGGCGCCTCCCCGAGGCGCAGCCCTCTGATTGGCCGTGACGCCTGCCGCGGCCCCGCGGCCGCGTTGTTCGACTCCTTCGCGTCGTCTGCTTTCGCCGGCGCGCACGTCATTTTTCGCATTCATCTTTGTTTCCTAGTATTTTTCGTTCTGCCTTTTTCTTTATCGTTCTTGTAGATATTTTGGCTATTGAGTCGCTTCTTTTAACCAAGAATTTCTTGCTTTTGCGTGCCTGGTGTCGTTGTTCCGCGTGTCACGATGGCGCGAGACGCGCGCTTGAAAGCAAGCACGCGAAAAGCAGTCAGCAAAAAGAGGCGCGCATGGAATAAGCGCGCACATCGTCGAGAACTACAGCTTCGGTGATGCCGCAAGCTGCTGTGCCCTTGGTGGATGCGGCTGGACTGAGCTCGCCAACAACAGCTTCGCCGGTGGACGCGGCTGGACAGTGCCGATCGGTGTCAACTTCGGTGTTACCGCAAGTCTCTGCAGTGCCGGTGGATGCGCCTGGACTAAGCCCGTCGAAAATGCTAACTTTTGAGACGCTGCAAGTCGCTTCGGATTCCGTGTCGTCGAAAGCGGCCGAGCCGGCTGAGCTAAGCCTAACGTCGACTTCGGCGTTTCCGCACGCCGCTTCGGTGCCGACGGACGCGGCTGAACCGAGCTCGCGTGCTCAACGCTTCGACACGGTGTTTTGCGCGGAGTGCGCGGGGCGTGAAAAGTACGCAGACAACATTAAAACTTCATTGGCGAAGAAGTCCGCGACTTCCCGCAAGTTCGAGCTAATGAACGTCGGCGCAGCTAGTGAAGACGACTTTCTGAGCTTTTTTTTTTTTTTGTCAAGTGCCAATGCAATACAGAGGTTTTCACAATCTTTACATGAACAGATTTCTGTGAGTTTGGTGTTATTGTGTTCAGTAATGACTGGGCTGCATGCTAAAGCATTAAATTTTTCCATGTGATACGTAAACAAAAGTGGCAGAGTAAGCAAAACTTTGAATGCAATTTTCTCAGCTTTGCTTTTTCGATCAAATGCCTTTGCCTTACAGGACTTTTCATAGTGTTTGCATCAATTGATTTTATTGAATTAGGTATCATTTTTTTCAGTAAAACCTCAGCTACATCCTAAAGCTTTCCATTTTTCATTAAACCCAATAGGCTAGCAATTAGGTCAGATGTAAGCTAAATACTCCTGCATTGTTTTTTTCTTCCTACTTTGTTATTCATTCACGACCTCTATGATCACTTTTTAAAAATTTCTTTAGCTTTAGGATGTGCAGTGGGCCCTTGGAAATGAAAGCTATTCTTTGAAACTAGTTTCTTTAATTAAGAAATTATCATAATGGCCCGTAAGAAAAGACCTATGTGGGATCAATTATTTTGCAATGTCTTCATTTCTAGAAGAGATATATAAAATCTGAATATATATTTGGGATCAGCATTCAAAGATATATCTGCATGCCAATTTTCAGGAAGATATGTTAAGAAATAAAAAAAAAGTTTTCAAGACCCTCATCCCCCCTTAAGTACCCTCAGTCTTCCCTAGATCACTTGCTAGGGAAACGGGGAATGTCTCAATCAACCAGTCTGGTGATTCGTATCAGCGCAGTACACCGCCTCCGAGGAGAAGGCTGACAAAAAGCACACGCCCAGTCTTCAAGCTGATCCTGGAAAGGGTGAAGCAAGCGTACCAGACCCAGTGTTTCACTGACAACCAGGGAGACATCAATGGCCCAAGCTCGCCAGAAGGTAAAGCTCGTCGAGGTCCTGGTGTATTTCGCTAAGCTCTGGGAAAACCTCAGTTGTCTCGTTCACACGCTGACCTCTAATTTTCCGTCACTGTCAGTATCTCGATGTCCACGTTGACTCGGTGGAATGTTGTTCGATGTCGGTACGGCGATGACCCCAGACTCCGCTCTTCAGCAAACACACAAACGTAACAATCGACATGTCTGCTGAAGGTGTGACTAGTTGCAGCTTCCTGCAATTTGGTTTCGTTTTTTTTTTTTGTGAAATTATTTGGAATACTGCAGACATCAGCAGCGTCAACTTTTTGCATGTCTGGAACCGCTTATGAACTCCTTGAATACCTGGCTTCGTACTGCATTAGGATCAATCGTCTGACTCAGTGCCCACAACACTACCTTGGCAGAGTGCTAGGAAACGCTGTTACCCATAGACACCGATGTGTCTGTTACCAATGCATGTCAAAGTGATCGACCAAGAATAGTACTGGCGCCATTTGGGAAGGCTCTATGTGGTTGATGCGCTGTCAGTGGGCTATATTTGTGATTTCACTTGTAAGATTTTTTTCTGGTAACTACCTCTGTATCTGAGGTTGAGAGACACTGAAGACGCAACCTATAGAGCAGACGCAGTTTTCATGGGTTAAAAGCAGAAAACTAACCTTCTAGTTACACCAGCGCTCCAAATGACATTAATGTAGAAATAATATTAGAGCACCTTAACAAAATAGTAATCCAACCTGCACCAGATTCTTTACCAACGAAAATCTAGCATGCCTCCTTTTCTGGCAATCAGAAAAAGATTAAACAAGCGATGTTTACCTTCAGCGGATGAAATTTACGCTTAATGTGTGTCGTCACATTCAGATAGCACTTTATCACTATGGACCATCACATGTCGTCCTCCATACAATGCATTGTACTTTTCGATATCCTGCGCTTATCGAATGGCTCTGCTATGATTGTAAGCAGGATACCAGCCCACGTATACACTAACCACTTTGAAATTCACACATCACACTGACGTACTGGCACTGTAGCTTCGGTGCTAAATTAAAGAAGATCCAAGTGTAGCCTTCATTTTCTCCTCTAATAAACAACCTCCTGCCGCAAAATTAACAAAAATAAAGGTTTCTGACTGAATACTTTATGCAAGTCTAAACTTATTTTGTGTTTATCTTTAGTGTCCCTTCAAGCACTGTCAAGAATGAAATGAGAAGGTGGAGATGTTCACCACAGTGCCAAAGCATAGCAGTCTGCAGACAGCATATTTAATTGAGAATGTGCTGCTCACCTTGCAGGCCTGGCCTCAGCCATCATGAAGCAGAAAAGCTCTGCAAAGGACAGCAGGCTACTTTGAGTCATGGGGCTGAACGGTTCAAGGCAGCGCTGCTGCATGTCCAGTGCATAGAGCCAGAGGGCCACACAGCGGTTGAAGTCCCCAAGATCCGCATACACAGCACCACGGTAACGAATGTAGTATGCCGTGTCTGGGTGCGCAGGACCCAATACACGCTCTCTCACCAGGAGAGCCTGCAAGTGAGACGGTTCAGAGGATCTCACATTTAGTTGGTCGATTTGCTGTAAAAGCAAAATACAGTGCTGATTTGCAAATGTGCTCACAGTATGTTCTCGTGAATAGGCACAAAAAATGAAAATACAGTAAAAGAAAGAGCAAAAGCAGATCAGGCAACGAGTGCTGAAGAAGTGGGCTAGCGACTTGCTGGTCACGATGTTGCTTTTTTAGGGGGTCCACAGGCGCTCAGGAGGCCAGAGTAGGTAGTAATGAAGAAGGTCCCCTAGGGGAACCTCAGAATAGTATCGCCGTCAATAACAGAAAAAGGAGGAAAGCAAGAAAGAGAGCTCGCCATGCAATAGGCTACATAAGCATGCAGGGTGGCAGAAGAAAGGAAGAGTGGGCAGAGATTGAGGAGCAGTAAATAAGAACAAATAGGGGTGCATATGGTTACAGAAACGCACCTTAGAGACTTGGAAGAGCCGCCAGTGACTGAGAATTATGTTTGGGAAGGGTGCAACAGAACTAAGTCGGAAAGAAAGGGAGGGGGAGTCGGAATGCTCATCCATCAAGGAGCCAAATGGAAAAAAGTAAATTCAAAATGTCAAGAGCATCTATGGTTATCAGGTGCAATGAATGGGAAAATAACTTGGCTGGACATTACGTATTTGTGGACGGGAAATAATTGCACAGAGAAGAATAAAGAGTTAGTGGAATGCATAAGTGCTAATATTGAGGATTTCGGGAATGATGCTGAAATTATCCAATTAGGTGACATGAATGCCCACATACAGGATTTAGATGGCTCTACCGACAACAATGGGAAGTCAATGCTAGACTTTTGTGAGCAACATAACCTCGTTATCGTGAACACAGGGCCTAAGTGTGAAGGGCAGATCACGTGGGAAGTGGGAAACCGGTAATTAACCCTTCATTACTGTTTGATGACAGAAGGAATTCACAATAAGTTGAGAGAAATGGTGATTGATGAGCTAGCGTGGTGTTCTTTTTTTTTTCTTTTCTTTTTCTGAACTGCGCAGAAATGCCAGTGAGCGAAGATGCCAAAGTATAAGACTTTAACGCTGCAGTAGAAGTTCTGCTTGATCCAAGAACTGGGTAAGAACACGTGTTCCAAGACCGAGTTGGCTGAAAGGCATAGCGTGCCCCTCTCGATGCTGTCCACAATATTGAACTACAAGTCGAAGGTACTGGAGGCCTACAGCAAGACATATTCTTCGAAGCAGTCGCGAGTACGGGCTCCCACGTACCAAGATGTGGAATCGGCTTTACTTCACTGGCTGCAGAAAGCAAACGCAGCCCACCTTCCCGTCAATGGAACTATACTGCGGGAGAAGGCCAACGACTTGGCTGTACAACTTGGGCTTGAAGAGTTCTAGTGTAGCAATGGATGGTTCAGCCATTTTAAAGAGCGCAGTAATTTGACCTTCGTAGCTGTCTGTGGCAAGAGTGGCAGCGCAGACGAAAGCGTCGTCGACGACTGGAAGAAACACACGTTGGCTCCGTTGCTTAGTGAGTACGGTGCAGACGATGTGTACAACCTTGACGAGGCAGCACTTCTTTACGAGATACTGCCCACAAGAACGTTTGCAGCGAGGGACACCACGGTCACGAGTCGAAAGCAGGGCAAGGAAAGAATTGCCGTTCTGTTTGGCACCAACAGGTGCGGTAAACACAAGCTGCCACTACTCGTAGTTGAAAAGAGTGTGAAGCTTCGCTGCTTTAAAAATGCACGGCTGCCGCCAAGGGATGAGCTTATTTACCAGCACAACAAGAAAGCCTGGGTCACAGGCGCACTATTTGAACATTACATTCGGCAGCTTGACCAGAAGTTTGCGTCCACAGGCAGGAATGTACTCTTCATTGTTGATAATTGCCCGGCGCATAGTGACATGCCACACTTGAAAGCTATCAGGATGGTATGTCTTCCTCCAAACACCACATCGATCTCGCAGCCAATGGACCAAGGCGTCATTCACCACACGAGGAAGATTTACCGCCACCACCTGCTTAAGGGGGGATGAGGGTCTTGAAAACTTTTTTTTTATTTCTTAACATATCTTCCTGAAAATTGGCATGCAGATATATCTTTGAATGCTGATCCCAAATATATATTCAGATTTTATATATCTCATCTATAAATGAAGATATTGCAAAATAATTCATCCCACATAGGTCTTTTCTTACGGGCCATTATGATAATTTCTTAATTAAAAAAACTAGTTTCAAAGAATAGCTGTCATTTCCAAGGGCCCACTGCACATCCTAAAGCTAAAGAAATTTTTAAAAAGTGATCATATAGGTCATGAATGAATAACAAAGTAGGAAGAAAAAAACAATGCGGGAGTAATTAGCTTACATCTGACCTAATTGCTAGTCTAATGGGTTTAATGAAAAATGGAAAGCTTTAGGATGTAGTTGAGGCTTTACTGAAAAAAATGATACCTAATTCAATAAAATCAGTTGATGCAAACATTATGAAAAGTTCTGTAAGGCAAAGGCATTTGATCGAAAAAGCAAAGCTGAGAAAATTGCATTCAAAGTTTTGCTTACTCTGCCACTTTTGTTTACCTATCACATGGAAAAATTTAACGCTTTAGCATGCAGCCCAGTCATTACTGAACACAATAACACCAAATGCAAAGAAATCTGTTCATGTAAAGATTGTGAAAACCTCTGTATTGCATTGGTACTTGACAAAAAAAAAACAAAAAAAAAGCTCAGAAATTCGTCTTCACTTGCTGCACCGACGTTCATTAACTCGAACTTGCGGGAAGTCGCGGACTTCTTCGCCAATGAAGTTTTAATGTTGTCTGCGTACTTTTCGCGCCCCGCGCACTCCGCGCAAAACACCACGTCGAAGCGAGCACGCGAGCTCGGTTCAGCCGCGTCCGTCGGCACCGAAGCGGCGTGCGGAAACGCCGAAGTCGACGTTAGGCTTAGGTCAGCCGGCTCGGCCGCTTCCGACGACACGGAATCCGAAGCGACTTGCAGCGTTTCAAAAGTTTGCATTTTCGACGGGCTTAGTCCAGGCGCATCCACCGGCACTGCAGAGACTTGCGGTAACACCGAAGTTGACACCGATCGGGACTGTACAGCCGCGTCCACCGGCGAAGCTGTTGTTGGCGAGCTCAGTCCAGCCGCATCCACCAAGGCCACAGCAGCTTGCGGCATCACCGAAGCTGTAGTTCTCGACGATGTAGCGCTCTTATTCCATGCGTGCCTCTTTTTGCTGACTGCTTTTCGCGTGCTTGCTTTCAAGCGCGCGTCTCGCGCCATCGTGACACGCGGAACAAAGACACCAGGCACGCAAAAGCAAGAAATTCGTGGTTAAAAGAGGCGACTCAATAGCCAAAATATCTACAAGGACGATAAAGAAAAAGGCAGAACGAAAAATACTAAGAAACAAAGAGGAATGCGAAAAATGACGTACGCGCCGGCGAAAGCAGACGACGCGAAGGAGTCTAAACAACGCGGCCGCGGGGCCGCGGCAGGCGAAGCATGCGTCACGGCCAATCAGAGGGCTGCGCCTCGGGGAGGCGCCCGTTTCACCCAATCAGCGGCTGTCTCGCGACGATTTCGCTCTTGAGAACGGGTGCTTGGGGTGCCGATCGCTCCGCTGCACGAGGGTCTACAGCGTGCCGAGGGGCGCCAGAATGGAGAGCGGGAAACCAGCTTTCAAAGGAGACCAAGATGGCGCCGATCGGTTCGCGTCGCGCGGAGCTACGGCAGCTTGAAAATGAGGCAAACCTTCGCGCTTGGCGTTCAATTTCGGCTCACCGCCGTTTCTAAATTGCCATTTTTTTATACTTCGAGTCGGAATTGAGCCATAATATTTTGTAGAGGCATAGTTGGGACATTAAAGACTTCAAAAACGCAATTTTTGAAAATTGCCATTTTTGACCATTTTTCGCGATTTCAAGACCCGCGTCCCCCCTTAAGCGCATGCTCCTCCATTGCTATGACAACAGCAAGGAGTACTCCATCGACCTCCTCCGGGCCATGTCTTATTGTGTGTGCATGGAAGCAAGCGGAACCCATTTTGATCATGCGGTGTTTTGAACACGCTGGCTTCTCGAAGGAAAGCACCGTCGATGCTGATGCCGACTATTCATGACCACTTGATGAAGAAGGAGCCGAGTATTGCAACCGCATCAATGCACTCTGCGCAGAGGATAGCGAATCTAGTGCAATCGGCTTCGCCGCCTATCTGAACTTTGAAAATGATCAACAAACGTGCTACTCAGACTTGGTGAGTGACGCTACCGCTTATGCGACCATGTACAATGACAGCGATGACGACGACGCTAACGAGCTCTCCCGAGCACCCCCTCTCAGGTAGTTATCGGATGGCTGAATCTTATCCGCAGTTTTGTTGGGTGCCACAGTGGAAATTCTCAAATGCTGCACATAACTGGCAAACTAGAAAACGTGACCCTTGGAGCCTCGAACTAAAGGACGCGGCAAACCAGCATCCCTGATTACATTAAGTAATCCAAAGATCGCCGAATAAAGGTAGTGCATTCCTGCAGCAAAATTTTCTGCCTGGGTTGAATTTTTTTGTGCTCGGTTAATTTGAAAACCCGCTTAATTCAAAGATTTTTTTGCAGTCCTGATGACTTTAAATGAATGAGGTTTTACTGCATTTCCCTCTCTCTTTTCTCCAAGAGCACCGTACAGCAGTAGAATTGTAAAACCGTGTGATAGAGACCACAAAGGAACTAAAAAGAAAAGCAAAACAGTGTGCAGACAGCCACATGGTCCTTCTAAAGTACACAGCACTCAATTCCTCATCCAAGGCGTAAAGCCATTTCAATATTGGAAAAAGCTCAAATGGTTATGGCTAGTGATTTCAACAAAGGGATGCAACTCAACTGTTTGAAACAACAATACAGAATTATCCCCACTTCACTTCCTCTTCGACTCAGCTATAGATTTCGCAAATCACTACACAAGTACCTCGAATCCTAAAGCTCAAACTTCTAGCTGTCTGACCTGCATGCGCATTTGGTCTGGCTCGCAGAGAAGGTCATCCAGGTCAGCTGGAGAGTTGGCTTCCATCGCATGACCATAAGCAGTAGTAGTCGGCCTCGAGGGCTTGGGCAGTGGGGGGTCAAGGCAGCGCTCTTCCAGGGCCCTGCATACAACAACGCAGGTGTGCAAAATACCACTATATAAGGCCTGCCACTGACCACTGCACTAACTTCTCGTAATGCCAAATGGCAGCAGGAAATACTGGGTTGATGCCAACCAAACATTTGTGCACACAAACCTAAAGTATCCTTGCCAGTCAATCAGCACCACAGTTCACAAATATCTAACTTGTTCTCTATTATTTTTTTATTTCATTTGAAGTGCTATAAATCCAGTCGAAATCAGCTATAGTGAACCCGTTTACACGTAACTGTCCCTTATATCAAACAAATTCCAACACTGCAATGTTACAATGAGAATACATAGCAATATATATGGTTACAGTGAATAAAAATAGCAGCCACTACCGATATATCAAAATCTAAACAATGCGAAACTTCCCAGAACATTGGCTTTCCGTCACAGTACCAGGTGAGTCGTCCTCCCCCCCCCCCCCCCTACCCCCCCCGCCCTCCCCAAGAAAAAGTGTTTTAGCCCAGCTCCGCCTGCTCTAACGTGATGCGTGTGCTTGTCCTGTACCAGGGCTTTTGTGTGAATATGAAAGGCTGCAGCCTCAGCTGCTCTGTGTGCCTGGACAATGTGGAAAAATGTGTGCTCTTCCAGGCAACGAAAATACTTAAACAGAACATTTGGGACTATTTCATGCTACAGTAAACTGAAAGTAAGTTGATTTTGTCAATAAAGTGCTGTTCCAAAAGGTATGTGCTTTTATGTTGTCCAATTCTTTAGAACGTTTATGTCAAATTATGCCCTACGGACTGTTTCTCCATGGGCACCGCCATGTTGCATATGCATTGGCACTATCTGTGGGCAGTCGGCATGCTGGTTTGGAAAAGCACTCTGTGTTGTATGCCAACTACAAGCTTCACGGCAGTTTCTGGCGATTGTTTTTGGTGCTGCACAGTCTATTTAGTATAACATGCCACCTTCTACGTGGAAAACAGTTCTGTGAGACGTACTGAAGTGATTTAAGTCAGAGTTTCTGCACCGATAAGGTGGATGGAGCACCTAGCCTGATTTGTGCTTACATGTGTGAGCCTACAATCAGCTTCGGAGATCAGCTGTGTATTTCTGAAAATTTGTTTCGCCAATGTGACCTCACTGCAGCACTCTCACTGCAGTCCTAAGCTGGCATTTAGCAGCGATGAGTAGTTCAGAAACACGACGATCCCAACAGCATGGGTACCGTTGTGCTACAGAATAAGGTGTGCTGGTTACTTTGACAAGTGTTCAAATTGTTATCTGTACATCCACTGCACTACTACCCTGTTCATTGGACGAGGGCCCACGAATAAAATACCGTATATTGCCACATATAAGTTGACTTTTTTTTTTATTACAAATCAGAAAGCCAAATTTAAGGGGTAGGCTTATACAGTTGCCGACTGATTTTTAGGACTCCAAAAATTCGGACATGCTCGATTACTCTGTATGCTTCGTGGCACAGCCGTTCTCCCCATAGACCATAATGTATAACTGGCAAAAGTTCGGAAGCCTTTCAACCTCTCGTCTGATTTTTCGGGCACTCCTTGAACCAACTCGATCGAGAGCACGATGCACCGACTCTGACTGGTACATGGTTCGACCTGCTGAATGCCATTTTTCTTTTGAACGGAGCCTCCTTACTGCCCCATGAAGTGGCGCTACTGCAAATCCCTGCTCTTCATCATCGTTTCTGCTTGGTTCGTGGCTACAGCAGTTCCGGTCTCAGCTTAGTAAGCCATCTCAAGACAATCCAGCAGCTGATTTGGTTCTTTCTTCATGCACGACGCTGCAAGTAGGCCACATTTTTTGTTTGTGCGACTGGTGTTGGCGTGACGGCATGGTGGCGTTTGTGTTGTGTACTGTGTCGAGGTTGCAGTGATCCAACGCGGCATACGGAAACAGTGCGTCAAGTGTCTAATGGCGCTGACAGTGCCCACGCAGACAGCGCTGGGGAATGGCGGCAAGCGGGTGCCTGAAGGCCTAGGATTTGTTGCCTTCCGATGTGCTCCCTACTGATGCCAAAAATGTTCTGCCGAGACCTGTGCAGTGGTTGCATTGCGATTCCGGACACTGTCTCATCTGACAGTTTCACAAGTGCTGACACTGCTGTATTGACATGCGCAGAACTCGACTACGGCGAGATCATTCGTGAGGTTTCTGCTGCACCGCCAGACGATGACTCCGAGTTGGAAGATGACGCACCATGCGCTCATGTAGCATGTACAAGCAGTGACTGTGCTTTCAGCCGCCTATAGTGACCATACGACCCTCTCCGAGATTCAGGCTTATCTGATTGCACGTAAACGGAACAGCACGCATTCACGATTTTTTCAAGCCTACTGCCGAGCCCGAATAAGTGTGAGGAAATAAAGGATTTCTTTTTACTTTTTTTCTTAATCTGATTTTTCGGACACCTGTTTATTCGGACATTTCCGCAGTCCCAGTGAGGTCTGAATAAATGGTCGGCGACTGTATGCGGAGCCCAACCTGACGAGGGAGGAGGGGGAAGAGAAATCACAGACAAGCCTTGGCAAACAGCGTTTCTCATACATATACGTAGTCTATGTTTGCACTATAGCAGCAATAATAAACAAAAAGTTGTTTTACACATTCAATAAACTGCTACTTGTGCATTTCTGTTCGATTTACGGAAAAAAGAATTTCTTCACATTACCCTTGAGAACGCTGCAGGTGGTAGAAAGACTTTGCTTTTGCCGGGCTCCGCTCCGCTCACACAGTCACGTCTCGATAGTAGTAGTTTTGTTATTGCATACTGGTGCACGGGCTTTGCTCGCTCGCGAAACTTACTCTAACTGCAAGTACCGTACTTCTGCAAGCACTTGGCAGTTTTGGCAGTTTGGGGCCCGAAGGAGAGCAAGTATCCTGTCATTGAAGAAGTTGTAGAAAGGAGGTGAAAGAACAGTGGGAGAAAGGCCTGAGCATGTCTTACGAGGACATTCAGGTGGAGGCCCATAGTGTGTGAATGAATCGAATATTGCTGGCAGCGAGTTCAACGTTTCAAAAAAGTGGGTGACGAACTTTATGAAGCAGAACGGGCTGAGTTTGAGGACGTGTACCGATGTTTGCCAGAAGCCACCTGATGCTTATGGCGACAACAAGTTCATCAATGAGCTGAAGGTGCAGCAGAGATTCACACTCAGTCAGTTCACGAATGCTGGTCAGACACCTGTATGGTTCGACATGCCGAGCAAGCAGACTGTCGCAGTGAAAGGGGAGTGGTAAGTGCGGCTAAAGACGACACGCAATGAGGATAACCAGTTGACGGTAATGTTGTGCTGCACTGCCGATGCCCACAAACTTCCTCCTTTCATAGTGTTCCAATGCAAAATGATGTCCAAGGAGAAATTCCCCTCCAAAATGATCGCTCGTGTGAATGAAAAGGGGTTTTTCATTAAGGAGATGGTCCTTGAATGGTTCCACCTCGTCTGGCTTTGGCACCCACACAGTCACCTAAAACCAAAAAACTCATTCTGTGGCCAATGCGGAGTGTCAGTTGACGATCATCCCAGGCGGTTTGACTCCTGTTCTTCACCATCTCAACAAGCTGTTCAAGGATCGGGTGGTGGCACTCTACAATGAGCGGATGGAACAGGACTATAAGCCCCAGTCACCGATGGAGCGTGTGAAGCGGGCGTCTCTGAGCACTGCGCCACATGATATGGTCTGGCTGACAAAACGGTATGCAAAGCTTTTGTAAAGTGCTCAATCACGAAGACGGCTTTAAAATTGTTGCCGCAATGGCGAAAAAATTTAAGATGCTTGCAGAAGCCCTACAAAATGCATTTTCTTTTTTCATCAATGCAGCCCAATTCTTAAGATTATTGTGTACATCTTTTTTTTTTTCCCCAATCAGGGGATCGCAAGTTGGAGGGAAGGGGGTGAACTAATATTCACAGTCGACTAATATGCGGCAATATACAGTAGTTATGGTAAGTAATAACAGCATACCGTACAGCGTGAATTATACTTGTCAAGTGGTCGAGTGACTGTCTGCAAACTCTGCACAAGCGCCCGAAGCAGTGGTAGATGCTGCGTTATAGATCTGTTTTTCCTATATTGCGCATGGTATAAGCATGGAGTATGACTATACAAGTCTTGTTGCGGCATTAGCCAGTTTTTTTACGAAAGAAAAGGATGAGAACCAACTTTTCCTTTTCTTTTTTTTTTTCAGTCTTGTTCCTCCTGTTCTCTGCGACGCTCACCCATCTTATGAAAATTGTGTACTCACGTATAGCCATCAGGTTCTTTTTATGCTATCCCCTTCAGTTATTACTGCCTTACAGTCCAAAAAGGCAATGTGGATACACAAAGCCTATATGTAGCATGCTGGTTTACTAACTACCGTGATTGCTGTTCCGAGCAACACTATTGGCCTCATACAAAAGGGTAGCGTATGCATAGCATTGAAATTTCATTTCTACTAGACTTGAAATGCTTGAGAACGATGCTGATGGCTGCAATCTCCTCAATGTGACAGGGCACCCAAATGCCAACGACATTATGTGTGCACAAATGTAGCTGACACAATGTTTTATAACGATTAGTGCTCAGATATTTTGGGGTTGCATTGGCTTGGCTGTACACGAGCATGCACTCTTATGTTTTAGTTCCGATGCCAAGCCATCAGATAGTGAGATTTTCCAATTCACATTGGCAATTCACAGACACCAGTTCTCTTTGTTTTCTTGGGTAGGAGTGAAAAGTGATACAGCCAAAATAGTTCACAAAACATACACGCATGGTGGTTGATCGTCCATATTGCATGTTTGCGCAGCCCAGAGAAATTCCCCATATTGTAGTTACAGCTGCACCCAAAGGCTACACCGATCTACACCAAAAGGCACAGTGGTTCCCCGACAACCTTGTATGAACTGAAATCACGTAAATTTCCTGGAAAACGAGTTAAAATATCTCCAAATCATTTCACAGCATGCGATGACAACATATTCAAGTAGCTCAGCTGGCTTGCATAAACCAGCAAGGAGGGAAGGCTTGTCACTTGCTCTTACCTACTCACCCGATGAAAAGGTCTATATGGAACTGGTAGGTGTCTTTTTTACAAATTTGATATAACCAGATTCGATTATACTAATTAACCAGCCTGACATATGTCCCCATCAGAAGATTGCTTGCTGTGTTAAGCAGTGTCAAAAGCATCGAAGGCTTTTGATGCTTCCTCCACATTAACACGTTCTCTGCACTATGGGTAATGGTGGTTGCTTAGAGCAAAATTTCAAAACAACTCTTTCTGTGGAAAGCTCTAATCTGGCCAGAGCATCTTTGGCATCAACTAGCTATATTCACTCACTAAAGTGTTTATTTTTCCTTACCCCTCACTAAACTAACGTTGTTCATAGCAGGACTACCAAGTGATGTGCCTCAGAAGTTACCGCAAATCATGAGGCACGACTCAACAAACCAATCAGCAGAGCAGTACGCTTACGCGTAATGTTAGTTTTTCAGATTTGTGCAGCAACATCAAAGCTACCAGAGTGAAGCTGCATTAAAATGGCCTTGAACGCTACTTGCCTGCGCCAGAGAGCCAGGGCACGGGGTGAGTCGCGCTTCTTGTCTACGAAAGTGGCCCCCAGTAGCTCCAAAGCCTCCACACGCTGCTCCCGTGGGCAGTCGGGTAATGAGGAAAGGAACTCCACCACTGGGGCATGGCCTGTGACTGCTGCAGCCAGAAGCGGTGTGAGGCCATACGCATCTCGCTCAACCCGGGCCCCATGTTCCAGCAGCAACCGCAGAATGTCCAGGCTCCCAGATTCAGCACAATCGTGCAGAGCAGTGTTTCCTGGATGAAACAATGGGCCTTTTCCCTTTGGCATACTCAACCCATCGCAGCATCACATACATCCGTGCACCATGCTAAAGCAACCAAAGGGGTGCAACACGGCAAGAAAATCATTTGATGCTATGATAGAGGCAAAATTTTGTCCACCTTCCACTAGCCTGAACAGTGCAACCCAGTTATAACAGTTTGATTCAGCACCATTTGTTTGATATAGGAAGCAGTTTGATAGAACTGAACGCACTTATAACGAACTTCAATACCAAATTCGCTAAATCCAATGTTGTGAACAGTGAAGCGAAAACACGCTAACGAAGAAAAACCATGCCACTCACCATAAATAATTAGTCCAAAAGTAATCTATTGCACAGGAAAGTATGCCTATTTGCAGTAAGCAATGATTTTCGTCTGAACATCTCGTTTAGTTCCATCAATGAGGATTGCATTTTCTACACGTGACATTTAAATGAACTCCAGTCAGTTTCCCTGTATCCATGAGCAGTTTCGTCTCAACACGTCGGCAGCAGAAAGGGTTTTGCGTATGGAGGAAGGAAAAGTTTTTTCCTTCCTCTATGGTTTTGTGTAACGTTGGGAGAGTGCGATTGTCTTCCAGCGGTGGTTCCTTGATGCACTAAATGCCAGCACGTCAGCAACAATTTCAGAGTCTGGCGGGCTCGCCATTACAGCTACGGCGGCGGCGGCCTAATAGGGGCACTGCAAAACAAGGCTGCCTAAGGTTGGCTGGCAGTGCAGCCAGGAAGTGCGTGCGGCTGCACACAGACTGTGTGAGACTATTCGAAGCTGGCAGAGGAGTGTGTTGGCAGCTGTTTGTTGACAGATCGCGCATGTTCAAAGTTCACTACAGTCGAGCCCACTTATAACAATACCGGTTTTAACAACATATCGGTTATAACAATGACAAGCTGCTGCACCGTCAAATTTTGTATGTTTTCCATGGTGAAATAACCTGCTTACCACAATGCCCCAATGCTCTATTATCGGTTATAATGATGAAGTCTGGCTGCTGGGTGTCTGAGCCGAAAGGTATTGAAATGCAAAATCCTTGAAAAGAAAAAAAGAAAACGAGAAATTCAAGTCGCTGCACGATGGGCCACTGCTCCAACAGCCGCCGCAGGCATATTTTCCAGCCATCTCCGCACGGTTCACTCCCGTCGCACTTCCACCCCTCCGAACACAAATGGGTTGCGCCCTTAGCTTTCCGAAACTCCACCCTCCGAAACACGAACAGACCGGGTGAATTGCACTGCTCGCAGATTGCTCACATGTTGCTCGCTGGCCCCTCATTCAGCGCAGTTCTGCAAACAGCTTAATTGCTCGTGTTCGTCTTTGTTGGCTGCATAGAAATTGTTGCTGGCCACATGGTTTCTCAGCCGCGTTTGACCAACAGTTGGTTTGACTCGCTGCCGAAACGGAAGATGGCTGATGTATCCGCTGATCATCGGCAATGCACGACATTGCCGGTGAAAAGAAAGCGCACGGCTTTAGATTTGGAAACTAAGGGCTTCTAATCGATGAGGCGATCGTCACGAATGTGCATGCATCAGATAGCAGTGGCGACAATGGCAGCGATGACGCGGTAGGGCAGGCTGTCACAATGTTGTCCTCACAGGAGGTCCGGCAGATGATTCAGTCCCTCTGGAGCTTCGTTTTCGTGAGGAACTTTCCACTGCACTACGAGGAGCACCTGGTTGCCTTGGAGAAGGATGCAGGCAAGTTTCGTGTAAAGCATGCAAGGCTGACGGACATAGGGTTTTCTCGTGCATGCCAGTGCGAAGTATGTGGCGAGATGCTTGTGGCGATCTTGTCCCAGCGCTTCTTCTGGATTTCTCAAGCTGAGATTCTGCAACGGCAACCTTCCTGCATTTTTTAAAAGGTGCCTTTTGGGGCCACCAAAGCGATGCCTCAGCAGAGCTCGTATGTTACTTGCCACCCGTGACCCCTGTTTGCAGTTGTTATAGGAGTAGCATTCTTGAATGCCGACAGCCACGGCTTGTCAACACGCGATTGTAGCGCGAAGGAAGCAGAGTTAGAGTCCACAACATCAGAAGTCGGATGGAGGAAGGTGGTTGGGAGAAGAACTAGCCTCCCTACCATTATAGTTTTCTCATATCAGCTCTGCCATTCCCCTATTTTTATTTTATCATGCAACCCGGTTATAACAATAGAATTTTCGTGGCACTTGAATATTGTTATTAGTGGGTTCGACTGTATATCCAATGTCTGGTTAGTTATAAATTATACATTTTACATGCACAATGATTAGAGAACTTCAAGTGTTTGATAGAGATCATCCGAGTTCGTTATATTCGGGTTTGACTGTATATGTATGTTTTCTACAAGAACTCTCTGGATGCGACCGTAATCCACTTGGGGCTGTTGGGGGAATGCATGCAGATGTTCATGCACTCTCCCAACCAGCCAGTCTTCTAAACTTCACAGGGCACACCTTTGGCACTCTTGCGGTTGACGTGGGCGCCTTGAGCAACGAGGTAGCTGGCGATGTCCAGGTGCCCCTTGTAGCAGGCAATCATGAGACAGGTGTGCCCATGGCGGTTGGCAATTTCTATGTCAGCGCCGCGCTCCACTAGGTACCGCACAATGGCGAGGTGGCCGTCGAAGCAAGCAGCTCGCAGTGGAGTGGAATTGGTCCGTGTGGTAGCATTCACGCGAGCACCCCGTTCCACCAGCCTCTGCACTACAGTGAGGTGGCCCGCTGCCGCTGCACACCACAGAGGCGGAGCACCCTCGATGGTCTCGCCTTCAAAGCTCACCGAGCCCACCTGCAGTCAAAACAAGAATTAGTTTCATGATGGTCTCAGAACAATGAAAAAATTTAATTGTGAAGTTTTACGTGCCAAAACCACAATTTGATTTTGAGGCAGGCCGAGGTTGAGGACTGTGGATTAATTTGGACCCCATGAAGTGTATTATTATGCACTAAATCTAAGCACACATGCGTTTTTGTATTTCACCCTCGTCAAAATGCAGCTGCTGCAGTGGGTGCCTCAAAACAATCTTGCAAAGCACAGTTTCAAAATACAATGACAACACTGCATTAGAAAAAAAAAAGAACTATTGAACAGTATGAATTTCCTTGCACATTAAGATTTCAATGTGCTGAGTCTTATGGAACTAAAATTCATAATTTGGAAGCTGCACAGCAGCTGTAGAGTTCATTACTTGACATGATAATAACAAATATGTAGTAGCGTCGCGTCCCTGCTGAGAAAGAACTTCAGTGTTCACACACACACGCACAGGTTTCTAGAAAAATTGAATGGTGAACCTAAACATAAAAAACAATTATTGAACATTAAAACACCAACTCTTCAATGACTGATGTTCAAATTGCTCCTTAGAAGCACATTTGTCAAGAAAGTATGAAATTCAAGCTTCGAATTTGCATGAAATCAACTTTAGAACATTCTGCTTGAAAGTGTCAGGCCTCCATGGACAGTGGTAACTGTATTTCTCGTAGCTAAAAGAAAAAAAACCAACTATACGTGCTAAACCAATTGCCTGAGAAGCTTTATTTATGTTGTTGTGCTTTCATTTTCAGGCTTCCTCGTGAACAGCTATACATGCTGCTGCACTTCATGCCAACATGGACCACAGCAAGCAAATCATGTACTGTAAGGACACATGTACATAAAGGCATTTCTCAGCTTCTATATAGGGAATGATTCAAACATGTACAGAAGTAATAATCAGCACCTCTAATGCGCTGTTTCAGCACCAAAAAGAAACACCATGGCAAATAAGAATAGCAACCACGAGCTGGGACAGTTGGAACACCTTTTGGAGCATAAAACATGGAAATTGAAGCAGCAAATTCAAAATTTCGACCCTGGAAAGGGACAAAAAAGAAAGAAAAAAGAAAAAAACTAGCCTTTGAGCAGAACACTTTAAATCAGGAGCAGCTCAACCAAATGAGAAATGTCAATTTGGTAGTCCAAATTCACAATAATATTGTTAAGCCCTGACCACACTAGAGGGAAAGCGTGCATGGCAAGCCGCAGGCAGCAAAACGTGCACAACGTGAGGGATCAATCCTGAACCCATATTCCATGACACAGGAGCTCAATGAGAGTTCCCCCTTCAGTGACATGCGTGCGGGAAACTGGTGTAATGCGAACCCACGTGGCTGCTTGATTTGCACTTGCGTCTGATGTCAGCTGGACTATCATCTGCTCACATTCACGCTTGTTTGGATTATCATTGTTCGCGAATGTTTTTACTACGAGTCTAAACCGAGACGTCCCGATGCAAAGGTTCTTGGAGATAGTGTGCAATATTCGATTCTGTAAGACAACAGAGGTGACACCCAGTACCTCATTCGCCTTGTCCTTTGAACGCGGATGGTGACACCACAACAGAAGGAAGCACACCTATGTGATTATGACCACAGTGGCAATGTTGTCGTCGTCATCATCTGGCATGGCTTGCGCTAAGAATGAAGGCTAAGAATGTAAACACAGCGATAATCTGTCAGCAGAAAAAGGAAAAAGCATGCCGCATCTGGCACCTACACACAGAGTAAAAGAAGACAGACTGCAGCAGTGGCGCACCGCCAGTCAGTGCGGTCACATTTATGGCCAGCAGCGAACTGCGTGCGTTTTTCCTCCAGCGTGGCTGGGGCTTTAGAGTTAACTCCTACAGTGTTTTTAAGAAGTAACCAACATTTATCGTAAAAGCAATAACTACAACCCACTGCCAACACATTACAAGTGTTGCTACAGATTCAGTCATAGCATTCAGAAAGGGTTAAATGAATGAAAACAATATGACAGCTATGATCTATGCAAATATGACTCCTAAACAGAGTTGGCTGTCACAGACTGCCAAAAACCCATTTACAAGCTAAAAAACACTTCAGGGGTTAATAAAATGCTTGAAAACAGTATCTACGACTCTCAGTTCAAATGTTTAGCGTTTCATATTTGATAGAAGAATGTTCCTTCTCCCACAAACAAAAACTTCACTTGACTGCAAGGCACTTATGGCAGAGGCCAGAAAACACTTACTGCAACTGCTAACAAATAGACAGAATAAAGATAATATTCCCTGATGCTCTTGTGGCTTAAGTGAACATGAGTATGTTGAAGTCCTGAGGGATGCTTTCTGAATGGTTCTCCTCAAGCTTGTTTTCACTTTACAAAGAATCCAAAATTAATAAAATTGTCGTAAACTGATGTGAGAGGTATGCTTGATGACATTACCATGACAGAATATGCCAATAACCAGCCTTCCAGTGGAATGTTTTTTTTTTATATTTTACAACTGGGTGGCTCATGCTTCCTGAAGTTTCAGTTTTGGTGCACAAGGTTCCCCCTTTCATACAGAAATGGAACAGGGGTGACAGCTTTTTTTTTGTTCCTAAAAATCTTAACACTCATGCATGCCAGCTTAGCAAGGCTGGTTCAACGACATGCAAGTTGCAATTTGCGAGTTCTACAGTGCATGACCAATGATACCACAAAACAACAGATAAAAATTGCTTGTTTACACATTAAATTCTCTGGACAGGAACGAGACATTTTCCAGGGGTGTAGTGGTTTCTAATTCTAAAGTGTTATTGTTGATCAAAACGTGATGAACAAAAACCACAATTCACAGCCACAAAGTAAGTAAAATAACTTCACTAAGAGGCTGTTTGACTGCCCAAGACAACACATCATTCCAACAATTTCAACAAAGTAAAATGCTCTTGTATAACACTGCAAATTGCACAGTGGTTTGTTACCTGCTCAATGTCAGCGTTGCATCTGTCAAGAAGGTAGTCAGCCACATCAAGATGGCCATTTCGAGATGCCATCACTAGCGGTGTCGCTCCATTTGTTGTGGCAGAAACCAACATCTGGACTTCCTCCTTTGGCCTATGGTCCAAAAACACCTACACAACCAAGCATTGTCAAACTTAATACGTCTAAAGCAAGGAAACAAATGGGTAAAATAAAAAAAGAAGGCAACCTGTTGCAGAAGGAGATCCTGTTATCAACATAAAAATTGTTTAAAGGCTACGTAAATACTGTCACTTGATGAGGTTTACTAATTGTCACTTTTAAGGTTGCCGTTAGCGTGCAATCCCACTACCAATCCCACATTGTTCAACTTCTTACATTGCACGGATTTGCACTTGTTTGGCTCCTGCTCGCAGCGGCGTATCTATTACACAGCGGAATCTAAGCGAATAGCGTAAACATTCCCTCTCTCCCCAGAGAAATGGGACGCGCGATCAGCATGCCAATATGGTGCGCTCGATTTCATAAGGCAAATTAGATCGCAGACTGGCAGAGCTTACCAGTACATGCGTGACGAGCTTTAATTCTGGCTATCCGACGTCAACAACAGGATGTTCGCTTGTGTCGTTCCTCGCGAATTCCGCCGCGAGTCATGAGCAGACACACGATTCCTGGATCTCTCTAGTCAAGTACGTACTCGGAGTAATACAATGCTACAGAAACTGAGCTTCAATACAGCACGCGCTTACGTAATGAATACAACTGTGGTTTGCGATAAGGTATCTCGAAGAGACAACACAAAGCGCTTTGATCACACAGCTGAGTCGGGAAAGCGCGCAGTCTTCACTATCAGCGGCAAGCAAACGACGCAACCACCACGAATTCGACCTAAATATGTTTATAATTTAACACCGTAACAAAGGTATGACTAGATCACTTAAGCAAAAACACTTCTTTCAATAGAAAATTGCGTGTTCCGAGCGAAAGCAACAACTAAGCCTAACAAAACATAAGACGACATCAACTGACGCAGCTTTGTCAGATCCAAGCTATGACGTACCTTGAGACGCTTAAGCTTGCCATCTTTTGCAGCGTTGAATACAGCATTCTTAAATTCCATATTGAAGATTTCGTTAATTTCTATAGCTCGAAAGCAAGCTCAAGCACCCTCGGCCGGACCATAACTTCGCTTCCACGGCTGCAGTGCGCTGGCTCAGCTGGCTGTGGCTGGGATGGGCGTTTTGTTGGCTTCACCTCATCGCATCTGGCGTCATTCGAAGCCGATCCAATAACAGCCCTGCATGTCGTGCTCGCGGTTTCGAGATCGTGCCATCGTGCGAAATCAAAACCTAGGCACAGGGAACTAACGCTCAGGAAAGCGAATTGTCAACTGCGCTGCACAGTAGTGTATAAACAGCAAACGTCTTTCGCGACATGTTGTGACCGTAAAATCCCCTCCCCTACCGCCGTGTCGTGCACGATCAGCCAAACATGTCTTGCAGAGAAGTTATTACATTGCAGCTCGGACACTACGCAAATTTTGTGGGCTCTCACATTTGGAATTTGCAAGTAAGGCGCAAATATTGTTAACTTTCTGTACCGCATTGTCCCGGGGATGTAGTTTGTGTTACTATTTGTGCACATTGGTTGCGACACTGTCGTGAAATCGGCGCGCGCATAGCTGTCAGTTTAAATTTTCCGTCCCTGCTGTTTTCTGTTTATCTTTACATAGCCCAGTTTCCGCGCCCGGGTTCTTTACATTACTACAGCAGGTTGGCACGTCAGCCAGAAATCATCCATCGCTACTGGATGCGATCGATGTTACTTACGCTATACGTCTCTATCAGACTAAGTGCCTCCGGATTTTGTAAATCTTCAGACATCATCAGTCATACTCGTGCCTCCACATTTTATAGTGAACATCTAAACAGGCAGGGTCGACATCTCGCCGGCGGCAGACGGGTACTGTTAATTAAAAAAAAAAAGTCTGGAGCACACGATGTAAAATCGAGAACAAATATTTTGTACATGTCACTGCGGTTTTTCTGATGTATTACATCCATCGTGCCGTTACTGTTAGCTTGAAAAACTGAGGGGCACGGTGATTATAGTGGCGATGATCAGGCCACATGAAATATTCCTAAACTTGTGCTGCTTCAGTATCATTTTGACACCTTCAACATTCGTTTTTTTTTTTTTTTTTAACAGGAAGCCTGCTTTTCGTACAAGCCAAATGATAAAACAATACCCCTAGAGTTTGCTCACGACATCTTTTTCCGCGAGGGAAGAAACCCCAAGGTGAGTGGCCAATGCTCGAGTGTCTCACATCAGTATAAATAAACTTAGATTTTTGTTTGTGCCTAGTTTTTATGCTTCCAAAACATAGAGAAAATTTTTGTTGGGATAGTTGGTATAATGGCATTTAGAATGAAAGCAGCACAAGCTAATGGGGCAGTTTGCACTGTTTTGATATTATAAAGGGAAAATTAGACATCCACCCAAACGTATCTAAGTGCTACAAAGGGTACAGTTTTATCATATATAATGCGCACCTTTAACTGGTCATGCTACTCGCCATAAACACTCCCTAGCAGTAACCCCATTAACACCGCACAACAACTGCATCAAATACTCTTATTTTACAAGAACAATAGTTGATTGGAATAAACTTCCTGATGAAGTCGTTACACAAAATTCTAGGCGCACCTGCATTCATGACTCAACCTCACATAGTTTATTTGCTCCTTTTTTTAATGCATTCTGTCCTTTTACCATGCTGAATTCAAGCATCGGCATGATTGCTTGAACTGTATGTTTGTATGAATGTACTTGTATGTTCCCACCCTGCTAAGATCTTGTGAAAGATCACAGTATCTATAAATAAATAAAAATGTTATCCTCTCTGGGTTCAAGACGTCCTCAAGAAGTTTGTCCATCTTTATGTCATATATATATGCATGAAGGACAACATAGGATAAATTTTTTGTACTTACTAATTGAATTAAACTACCTCCAGGGCTAGTTAGCCGTGCGGCTAATTACGCGCTCCACGCAGAGACGCCAAGTTCAGCTGCACGTAATCACGGTTTCACCGTTAGGGGGTTCACAATATACACTTGAATTACAACACACAATTGAATTAAATAAATGATGAATTAATGAAAATGAAAGTGGATGAAAAAAACAACTGGCTGCAAGTGGGATACGAACCAACTTTTTCGCATTACACGTGCGATGCTCTTACCAATTTAGCTACTGCGACACCATTTTCTCATCCACTTTCTGTGGTATTTATGCTTTACTACTAGAACTAACCCTGAGAGTGTTAGCCAGTGGCACCACTCACAAACCTTGGCCAATTAAGGCGGATGTGGAACATCCTTTCTGCCGCAAGCGTCACGAGTATGTGATCTTTTTGGGTAAAGGCAGCTATATATATATATATATATATATATACATATATATATATATATATATATATATATATATATATATATATATATATATATATATATATATATATATATATATATATATATATATATATATATATATTTCCCATATGTGCATCACCCTCTTAAAGATTACTTGGCACAATGGTGTAAATCTTGGCAGTTTTACACGTTCCTTTAACTTAAACAATGTATTTAGTTCATCTCAATACATTGAACAGAAGAGGAGACAGCATGTAAGGAGCACTTTGTGCAGGCCAGTATGGGGAAGAGGGTTGAGACAGACGAGGAAGCCCCCCTTTCCTACCCCTGCCACGTCCAGAATACTGCACATACTGCCGAACAAAATGTTATTATTGCCATTTATATCGCCATGTGAAAAATTAAACTTATATTTTAACTGAAATGTGTCCTTGGGACAGAAAACACTGCAAAGTTAATACACTATAGCAATGAGTATGTCTGTCAGTTCTGAACGTGGCAGCCTGCAAGCATGTGGAATTGTTCATCAGTAACGATTGCTGTGTCCAGCCCATGGAATGTTCAATGAGGTCTTGTAAGTCCGGGGCTACCGCCGTATCTGGCAAGCTTATGAATATTAATGGTGAACAAAAAGTAATTATATGGCTATCAAGCACAAGCAGCTACTTAGGCCACCCTTGTGAACAGAATTGACTGGCCAGTAAAGGAACTGTTTACAATGAACTTCCATAAGCAGTCACACTCTGAAAAAGCTGACTTGGCGTAAAGTGCCCCTACAACTATTTGATACTCGTTAATTTCTGCATCACAACACTTTCTTTGTGTTAACCCGAGGTGAATTTTTAAAAAATAATAAGAATTGATGCAACCAAATAAAAGATATTCAACTTACAAATTCAGTATAAACACAGATGACAGGAAGAGGCATACCCTTTCACGTTTCACTCATCCAGCGAGGAGTTGAGCTGCTTCTAATCAAAACGTGGCTTATATCCTGCAGTACTGAAAGTTTTCTTCCCATCATGACCTCCTCTTTAGAGCCTCGTTGATATGGTGGCATTATCTACTTAAGGTGCCTGCGAGCGTGATTCCTCAAGCACAGTACATTTCACAAATAGCCATCAGATGTTGGTAAATTATACAAACTGAACTTCACACAGTGTTCATCCTACATACTACATGCAAATGCTTATTTTTACATTATATTTATAATGTAGAATGTTCGACAGTGCACCTAGTGTTAATTGCAAATGAAATAATTTGTATTGCACAAATGTGTGTCCTCTCCGTAGCTTAAAAAAGCATCAAACACATTTTTAAAATTTTTGATGTCATGATATGTATAGCATAAACACGCACAATATATTCTTCATGCCCAACCAATCAAACCAAACAGTGTAAGTGACGTGCCTTTGCGTCACATCCACTGCCAAAAATGTTTGAGGTATGATGCTGCGGTCGGCGCAGAAACTGGTTTCAGAAGCAAATTAAAATATCAGCTGCTCTGATTTCAGCATATTCACTGACACTGAAGGCATCGCCAGCTCCTACAGTAAACAAACATGGAGTAAATGCAGCATGCATAATTTAGGATGCAAGGCCCTTCTAATTGTCATCAAGTAAAAAACCCTCTACAAATGCTGCTGGCAGGTTAATTCGCTACAACTGACTGAGTTATCACTATTGTGTAGAAATGCTGGCTGATGTTTCTGCACAAAGAAAAAAATGCATACGAAAGAAGAGATTAGTTCTTTCATTGATCACTTGAAAGTGCAGAGAATATGGCTGCAGTTACAGTTGAATCTGTTGTCTGCATCTTGATTGATTTCACAAGCATTCACATGACATGCATCAAGTTGAAAATATTCCTCACTGCTAGTAATTACCCAGTCACTTTTCTCGCCATTGTCCAAGTGCCAAGCTAGTCACATTTCTTTGTGTTATTTATATATGCAGGGTAATGTGACGTACACACCACGTCTCCTCATCGCTGACTTACGAGGCAGTTTAGGAAACCTCAAAACAACTGGTTCTCTTTATGACCCTCCGCCATCATCAGCCAATGAAGCAATTGCCTGGTAAGAAGTTCTTCTACAGACATGTTAGAAAGAAGTACTTCAGCCATTCATCAAGCTTGGTACTGTAGCTGTTTTGTTAAAACTATATGTGCATATATTTACTGCGCAGCATGTTAGAACCACATATCTGCACTAATAAAATATGCTTTTTCTACAGGGGCACTCAATGGCAGACATTACTGTGACATGTGTATAATAAATTTGGAAGCAAAGTGTCAACATGTAATGCATACCAGCTGTGATTTGAAGGGACACTAAAGCAAAACACTAAATCAGTTTAGACAGATAAAGAGTTTTTTTGAAAACCCTGTTGTCATTAATTTTGAAATAATAGGTTGATTATTAGAAGAGAAAGTAAAAGTAAAAGTTTCAGCTACTGAATTTTGTGCTGAATTTTGAATGCCGGTATGTCACTGTGACATCACAGTTTCGAAGTATTTTTTTCATATTTAGGCCACTATGACTCAGTAAAAGTTCCCAAAATGCATCCTATTCAATCTTTGACTCCTTTTAGAACACAATGGAGTCATTTTTTACCACTAAGAAATTAACTATAGGCCCTAAAAGGCGCTGTCAAAATCCATAATGTCACAGCGAGCTGGTGTGGGAAGTTCAAGGACGTGTTGCCACCCGTCTTTTGTTATTGCACTTTTCCTTGCTTTCCAAGCGTCTGGTTGTGGTAAGAGTGGTGTTTTCGATATTGCAGAAGGGTAATTTATGCAAAGGGATACAGAAGAAATCATTTTGCTTTTTAGTGTCCCTTTAACCTTGTGCAGGCGTCTTTTATGTAAGGAGTGGCCATGATGTCATGCATAGATGCACTTCAACACTATCTCAAAACTGACTTAATGATAACAAACAACTCAAGCGATACTCATAAATGTAAAGATTTCCTCTGCAGGAATTTTCGCTAATGCAGAAGTGTGACATTGCTAACAAATAAATGTAAAGCTGATTTTGAAACATTGCCCTCTCTCTCTCCACACGATTCTTCGGCTTGCTCTTGCCTATATTTGCTTAACGAGACATCTGAGCACGTTGTGCTGTTGACTAGCCAAGTACAGTAAAGTCTGGACATAGTGAACTCATGAGGATGGAAACATAGTTTTATGTATTGGTGATTTGATGTATGCAAATAAAACCTGGTAGAGTTTAATTAAAACTTTTACCCTTCTCTAATAATTTCTTTGAGTAGGTATGAAATTCAACAGCTTGAACTGCGCACAAGTGTGCAGCATGCCGTGTGAGGGCAGAGTGCCATCACAGCATTGACATGCTGTGAAGGCGCTCTGCCAAACAAATTTTGCATAAACCATTGATGATGTTTGCCAATGTAAGTTAATAGCCTAAACGAATGAACAAATATTTTCCTTGGCTGATCCAACCAACGACCACCAACTGTGGAAATGGGCAAAAGAGGCAAAGAAATCTCTTTGCTTTAAAATGTTCAAAGCCTAGCAAGGCCAGAGTTCTAGAGTTGCAGGTAAATGAAGGATACAAAAAGGGGCAAAATTAACCTATCTTTGCATAGGAGCAGAGATGTGGATGACAACCATACGTGTGAGCAGGCCTCCCCCCTGCCCCCTCCACTTTCCTCTTGTAGGATGGCACGAGGGTGTCCACCTTCTACTCCTGTCCTTTTTGTCCATATTCTAACCCACTGCTTTATTAATGATATGACCTGACATAGAGCGTACAGCGACTCACTTGTTTCACAGCATGCTGCTGCAATCTTTTACTCATAATGCTTAGCTGAATTTTCTGCAAATTTGTTTTTATGTTTGTTTCATTTTAACAGGTCTGGTAAAGTCACTATCCACAAGGCTGAACCAGAGACAAAAGTTCCAAGTGGCTCCAGTGACAAAGTAGGTTGTTGCAGATGGGACCTGTTTGATTGGTACTAGCTATGTGCCCAGCCTCCTGTAAAAACCACCCTGTAGAGGCCATCTTCACAGTGCTCTTGATGTAATTGTTTTAAAGAAGTGTTGGAAAATTGTGGTTGCATGTGAGCTAAAAAGGTTGTAAGTTCATGTCTGATGACAAAGCAGACATATTTTGTAAAAGCTTCTGATGATCTTAGGAGCTATCATTTTTTTGGAATATGTCTAACTTGGCATACCCATGTTCCCTTGCTGAAGCGTTATTGTTTCAAAATATTCTGCATACCGTTCTGCAGTAGCACTCTTTATCTTAAAGGGTGTTGTGCCATTACCACAAGCCCGGATCCCGAATCTGCAAGATGCAGAATCTATCCTGCGAGCGCCATAATTCTCCCTTCACAAGTCAAGATGCTGCGCCTTCGTGCGGGAGAAGCCTCGGCGGAGCAGCGTGTTTTGACGTGCCCGCGTGTGCCCGACGGCCCGGCGCCGCACCTCCCTTGCCTGAAGGTCACCGCGCGCGCGAACTTTGAACCGAGTGGCCAGCGCGGTCGCTGGTTGGACCCCTCGGACGACCGTCGTGTGCTGACTTTGTATTGGGCCGGTTGAGTGACAATGGGCCTCGGGGATTATAAAAGCAGTGACAAGCCGCCTGAAAAACAGGATCCGCTGACCCCACCTGGAGAGAGGGTCGCTCCCGACTGGGGTGAGATGTGTCACGCGTTTTCGCCGGACGCCGTCGTGCGAGAACAGTCGCGTTTGTGTGAGCTCTCGGCCCCAGTGCCGATCCGTTTATGTCCTGTATGATAACCTGTATATAATGTATAAAGTCCCTTTTGTTATTCTCATCGACGCCAGGCTCGGAGTCTTCGCTACCAACGCTCTGTCACGAAACGGGTGAAGAGCGCTACGGGACCACAAAGCCGTAATCGTGGTGCAGCGGTGCAAGTTCGTAACACTGGATGGCAGCTACGGGATTGACCGGCATCAGCTACCTCGGCGCGGTGAGTGCCTGAAGTTTACCTCAAACACCAGACTTTCTCTGACACAGGTTATAGTAGCTTAGGGAAGGATTTGGTGTTGCATTGTGATAACCTTGTGTGTTTCAAGCCTAGTAAGAGTGTTTTGAAATCCAGGGGATGCTGAGGGGGTAAACAGGGCAGTGTGTGAAATACTTGCATATGTCTTACTAGTAGTGTTATAGTAGCGTACGGCAGGTATTTTCAAAAAGGGTAAACAGCAGGAGGACAGTGTGAACGATGGAGAAGTACAAGGTGAAGGAACTTCTCGAAATTTGTGAGGAGTTGGGCATTGAGTTGGGCTCAACCAAAAGAAAGAATGCGATCCTTGAGGTCATGAGGACCGGGGACGTAACGGCTGAGGAAGCCGCTGAGGCCTTGGCGGGTATCAATGAACGTCGGGAAAGGGAGGAGAAGGAACGTTGCGACCAGGAACGGAGAGAACAGCAACGTCGCGAGGAGGAAAAGGAGGAAAGGAGAGAACAGCAACGTCGCGAGGAGGAAAAGGAGGAAAGGAGAGAACAGCAACGTCGCGAGGAGGAAAAGGAGGAAAGGAGAGAACAGCAACGTCGCGAGGAGGAAAAGAGGGAGAAGGAACGTTGCATGGAGGAAAGGAGAGAGATCCGTGAGCACGAGCTTAAAATGAAAGAGTTGGAGACCCGAAATAGCTCGCCAGCGCCTAGTCTCACTTCTAATGTTCCCAGAATACGCGATCAACTTCCACCCTTTGTCGTGGGAGAGGATATGGCCAAATACCTCGTGAAATTTGAGCACGTGTGTGAACGGAATAGCATTGAGCGATCCCTCTGGGCACAGAATCTGTTAGCGTTGCTTCCTGGGGAGGCATCAGACGTAATAACTTGCTTATCGAAAGAGGCGTTTGAGAGCTACAGTGATGTGAAGGAAGCGCTACTGCGGAAGTACAAATTGTCGCCCGAAGCTTTCCGGCAGAGGTTCCGGTATGCAAAAAAGGGTAAGGAGTCGAATGTTGACTTCGCGTTTCGTCTAAAAGCCGACTTGGTGGAATGGCTGAAGGGCGAAGAGGTTTACGACGACCGCGACAAAATTGTCGAATGCATCGCGTTGGAGCAGTTCTACCGTTGCATTGATGAGGATGTCCGGCTCTGGCTGCAAGATAGGCTAAAGGAGGTTAAGCTAAACAAGGCAGCAGAGTTAGCGGAAGAGTATTACACCCGCCGCAGCTTGCACAGCAAGGCAGTGCGCATAGAAAAAGCAGATAGAAGAGATGGGTTTTACGGGAAGCCCGACGAACGGAAGGAAATCACGCGTCGCGAGTTTCGGGACGACGAGTCCCTTCCCAAAGAAACTGTAAGGGATGGACAGAATGCATCTCAGAATGATGACGATGGTCCGAAACAGCGAAACGAAATGACGCGTTCTTTTGAAAAACGGAGACCGTTAACCTGCTACAATTGCAAAAAGCAAGGGCACATCGCTGCAAGCTGCCCAGAGAGAATTGCTTTTGCAACGATACAGGAAACTCACAAAAACATACGTCTATTGGAGCCCTATGTGCAGGAAATTAAGGTAAACGGCAAGAAGTGCCGAGCACTGCGGGACTCTGCAGCAACTATGGACGTTGTTCACCCGTCTTTCGTCTCCTCGAGTGATTTTACGGGAGAGTGCGTTAGGATACGGCAAGTGGCCGAGAAGGAGAGTGTCTGTTTACCGATCGCAACGGTTAGCATTGAAGGAGAATTTGGGAAACTTAACACCGAAGCCGCTGTGTCAGCCGCCCTCCCGGAGCAATTTTCCTACCTCTTCTCAAATAGCTCGGAGCAGCTGCTGAGGGATCAGGGCAAATCATTCTTTGCCGACGTGGCGTACATGGCCCCCACGCGATCCAAAGCGCGCCCGCTGTCGAGGGAACTTGACTTAGCGTCGGTGAGCGAAAGGCGGTGCGGCACACGGACTGATCAGGGTAACTTGAGTGGCGAGCAGTCACGGGAGAGGCAGAGCTCGGAGGCTGGCCTAGACGAGCGGGTCCTGGAAGTGAGTGGGAGTGACGCGTGCAGTGCTAGCCGCGATATAGACTCGACGCCGCAATTAGGCGACGCGGGCTCCACACTCGCTCCGGTTTCCGCCAGCCGGCAGGAGCAGGCTGCAGTTGAAAGAAAAAGTCTGATTCGCGAACAACAGGAAGATTGTTCACTAGCCGATCTGAGGAAGAGCGTCAAACGGGGAGTGAAAGAAAAGGGGGTTTCATTTGGCAAGGAATCTGGCTTATTGTACCACCGCTACACGGATAAGCAGGGTCGCAAATATAAGCAGCTTCGGATTCCGCGAAAATATCGCCGGGAAAAATGAATGACCTCATTTGCTTCCTCAGAAGTATGTTTTCGGTCCAAAGCGATTTCAAGGGGACCATTCTATTTGTAATTATTATTGCTGATTAATAATTGTTTCTATTTTGTTGTGTTGATGATTTGAAAACTGATTGTTTAAGCCTTGTGTGCTAGATCGTACACCTGCCTCTTGTTGCAGCGGGAGAAAAAAGGGGAAAACAATTTAGTTAGGTTGATTTGAATTATGGCCTTGTCTGGTGTTTGACGGGAGACAGAGGGCACTTGTTCGTGTTGGGTGTTGCCTTTTGCCGGTCGGTTTTGCAAGCTGCAGAACGACCAAGCGGGACCAGTGGCGAGAAGCAAGGTCTTAGGAACGACCCGAGCGGAGCTGGTCAAGGTGCCTTGGCGACGACGTGGTGAGCAGAGCTCCTGTCCTGGCGAGTCGGACCTGGGCACGTGAGGTTACCTGGCGTCCCGACACTGGACGTGAACTTGGACGAGCCTGACGAACGTGCGCGCCTGGCATCCGAGCCACGTGGAGGCAGCTCGTCTTCCCGGCGCCTTATCTGAGGGCGGGGATGCTGTTGTGCCATTACCACAAGCCCGGATCCCGAATCTGCAAGATGCAGAATCTATCCTGCGAGCGCCATAATTCTCCCTTCACAAGTCAAGATGCTGCGCCTTCGTGCGGGAGAAGCCTCGGCGGAGCAGCGTGTTTTGACGTGCCCGCGTGTGCCCGACGGCCCGGCGCCGCACCTCCCTTGCCTGAAGGTCACCGCGCGCGCGAACTTTGAACCGAGTGGCCAGCGCGGTCGCTGGTTGGACCCCTCGGACGACCGTCGTGTGCTGACTTTGTATTGGGCCGGTTGAGTGACAATGGGCCTCGGGGATTATAAAAGCAGTGACAAGCCGCCTGAAAAACAGGATCCGCTGACCCCACCTGGAGAGAGGGTCGCTCCCGACTGGGGTGAGATGTGTCACGCGTTTTCGCCGGACGCCGTCGTGCGAGAACAGTCGCGTTTGTGTGAGCTCTCGGCCCCAGTGCCGATCCGTTTATGTCCTGTATGATAACCTGTATATAATGTATAAAGTCCCTTTTGTTATTCTCATCGACGCCAGGCTCGGAGTCTTCGCTACCAACGCTCTGTCACGAAACGGGTGAAGAGCGCTACGGGACCACAAAGCCGTAATCGTGGTGCAGCGGTGCAAGTTCGTAACAAGGGACCCTGAAACGATTTTGACGATTTTCTACAAACATACTGAGTCGTTAGAGTAGGTCCTTCTGATCATTATTTGACGTATCTAAGTGCTCTGTGTAAAGCGTGTAATTTATTATAAGGTTTTAAAAATGCACATCGCTGCCGATCGCAGCACACTGCACGGCGAAATTTTAAGCCGCCTCTACTCACATGACACAAATCTACCATATGACGTCAGTGGGGCGAGCTATTCGATTGGCTGACCAGGACGCTTGATGGATAATTTTTCCAACTTTATGGTAAACAAATGATGTTCTTAATAGTTGGAATGCTAGTTAATTTGTTTTTATACAAAGAAAGTAACATAAAGGGAATGCACAAGAACAATTTTTCAGTACGCTTAAGCACTTCCGGCACACAGCAAGTATCACCTGCTTGTGTTACAACGTGCTCCGTCTTTGACGAGAGCTCTGCCGTCAGTGTCAGTCTGTCTTTTCGCAAGCACTATGATGCGACTTTGTTGCGTTGTGGACTGCAAACGTAGCGACTGGCAATATGTAAAGCTGCGGCATCGTGTCCCTCTGCGAGCCAGTATCTAACCAGCATCAAACTGCCACTATCTGATCGGCACCAAGATTTGTGCGATTGCAGCCGTTGCTTTACACCGGAAGATTACTAACGCAATAGTGTTTCGCGAGTCCGGTATTAGGGTAAATGCAAGGGGCAGGGCCCGGCTGTGTCCCCTTGCGTGTCATTTCATGGGATGAACAGAAGCGCAAATGTGAATGGTCTGCATGGTGCAGCCACTTGGTGGCATAGAGCTCAACCAGACACAATAACAGTAACAAAATGTATTCTTCTTTGCTGCTGGTGTAAACGTTTCGCAGAAATGTAATCGTTAACACATTGTTTTTGTAAATGTTTAAAATGTTTTACACTTGGTTAGAGCAATATTATCTCTTTCTTTGGCTGGTTAAGCTCTGCGCCAATGGGTGGCTGCACCGTGGAGACCAATCAGGCAGCTCACGTATGTCTACGCTAAATTCCTTCATCAGCTTGAGTTTATGCCTCCACCATTTCGTCGAAACGTTCAGCTAGTGTGTGGTTACCGGAATACCAGACACGTTCGGCGCTGCGAAAGAATGCTCGCAAAGCATGCTGCTTTGATAGCTCTCGCTTGGGGTCGACGGCCAAGCAGCTAGCAGAGAGGTTTCGCACGAGCGGGGGCGGGCTCCAAAACAACCGGAAGTGGACGATGTGACGTCGCATTGTGACGCAGAACCAGTGAAGGCGGAGCTTAGCCCAGATCGCTCGGCGAACGAGTTGAGGAGGAAAATCATGGCTAGGGAGGAGGGTAACTCGTAATCGCTTGTAGCTCCATTAATACGTAACGGTTCACTTAAATTATGGTGCGAATGTTCTACTTAAGCTGTACCCTACGCGTTTACAAAATTTGTCCGAACTGTTTCAGGGGCCCTTTAACTTATAACCTTTTCTCCGGAAATTCACCGAAGATTGCATGCAAAGAACCTGGGTGTACTTTAACCATTTAGCTCCTAAATTCTTTCCAGAAAAGGCATATAAGGTATAAAGATGTCACTTCATGCCAAAGGATTACTACCATAATAGAGAGTTTCAGCATGTCTGCTATTCGAGTAAACACAAACACAAGAGGACTGGACGTTTTACTGGATGAGCAGAGGGGCACAATGCAGCCACCTGGTGGCACAGAGCTCGAGCAGACAAACACACAGCTAATATAGCACTAACATAGTGTATTGCTGCTGGTGTAAATTTTTGGCAAGAGCGCAGTTGTGAACACATTGTCTTTTTAAATGTTTAAAATGTTTCGCACTTGGTTACAGCAATAGTAGCTCTGTGTTTGGCTTGTTAAGCTCTGCGTCACCAGGTGGCTGCCCTGTGCAGGCTGCTCAGGCCACTCATGTTTACGCTAACACTTTTTCATCACAGCAGTAATACTATGGAGGTGCTTTAGTTTACCCCTCCGCCTATTTGCCAAAATGCCCAGCTCGCCTGTGGTTGCCGGAATACCGGACATGCTCAGTGCCGCGCCAGAAAGCTTGCAACGCACACTGCTTGGATAACTCTTGCGTGGGATCAACGGCTAGGCAGCTAGCGGAGAGGTTGCAGAGGCTTCGCATGCTGGCTCCAAGACAACCGCAAGTAGACATCACGACTTCACATCGTGACGCAGAGCGAGTGAATCATTCAGCTCTGATCACTCAGTGAACGAGTTGAGGAGGAAAAGCATGGCTAGGGAGGAGGGTAACTTGTAATTGTTTGTAGCTCACTTAATATGAGATTCTATGCATCTACAAAATTTGTCCAAACCGTTTCGGGGACCCTTTAAGAACATTTTTTCTCTTTAAGTTCATTGTGTATTAGCACATGCCTCTGCCAGTGCTTTGTCATGCTATTTTAGTGTATCAAAATCTATACTGACTAATAAAATTTTCAGGAGAGGTTTTGTTCTTTCTTTATTATTGTATCACTATCGTCTCTTCTTATTCTCCACTGCTTATTTAATATGTTCTATGTAGCATTGCCATCACAAATTACTCCAGTAACAGGTTTGTTAGGATTCTGTAAATAAATTTAATATTGTACAGAATTTCTTGATATGTAAAGTAAAGTATGATATGTGCTGTTGACTATATTCATATTTATTTAGAATAATAAAAATGCAGCCTTGCTTTATAGAGCAGTCTTACTCTGGAGACACTAGTATTTTTTTAAATATACGTATATCTACATCAGAACACATGATCTGCAAACAGCCAACTAATATGCATGAGTGCCCAAGCTTAACAGTACACAATGAACCAAGTTGTAAACATCACTTATTTTTTGCTAACAAGGCGATAGGAACTGCCACCTGGACAGAAGAAACTTTGGTGATATTAGTGCAAATTGTTAGTGCAAGCACAGCTCAGGCTTAAAAGTTAAGAGGGTTTAATATTCACAAGGGCTTTATAAGTGCTGCTAAGACTTGCTGTTTGTACCAACACTCCCTCATACAGCCATATAAAAACAGCTGCACAGACAGTATTACACTGCTCTTTACACATTCCTGGCTACATTAAATTTATTGTGCGTAACAAGTTAAGCCTTAGCAATTTTACCTTTATTCTGTGTTGTCTGTTAAACTTTTCTATTTGTTACTCTTTATACATAAAATTGTCAGGTCAATTTTTCTTCAGATGTCTCTTGTTATTGCTTTTGAATGTTACCAGGGTGTACAACGGTTCCCAGCTGACCAGGACAAAGATGTTTGCAGAGGTATGTGCCATGGTTAACTTAGAAAAGGTAGGATATTCTTGATAGTGCTTTTCCATTATGGTTCAATGGTGAAAATACAAATTGAGACAGGCCCTCATGACTCACTTCCAGAGAATGGTCTGTAACTGCCCATGTAACTTGTTTACTTCATTTTTGTTCACATTAGCATTAAATAATGATCTGCCTGCATTGACTATGACATTCAGAGCAGAGAGAGGGAGATTAATTGGAAGGGAAAAGCAGAACGGTTTCCCTGAACCATTGCATTCTAGCCAGCTGCTCAGCATTGAGGTAAGGGGAAAAGAAACATAAGGAATGGAAGATAATGACGATTATGGTCATTTTCTCATTAAACTCGCTCTCACTTTCACATCTGTCACACATTGAGTTCACTTTCTCTAAAAAAATTCACAGTGGCCTTCATCACCATGCTGTTGTTGCACAGCAGTAATACTATGGAGGTGCTTTTACTTTGCTTTTAGCTGCAGCTGTATTGCATTGCTCATCTGATTGCCATCAGGCTGCTCCAGAAGGCAAAATTTTCATGCATCTCGCATACCCACTGTGTAATGAACAGGAACAAGGGGAGCTGAGGGTCCCGATGTTTGTTAGCCGTAACCATATAAGGGCAACAGATAATGAAGCTAAGAAAAGCATAGAGGAAGTTATTTGTAGCTTTTCATTGAAGTGTAGAAATGATAAGCTAAAGGAAAATAAAAGTGGACAAAACAGCAACTTGCCACTGGTGGGAATCAAACTCGAAACCTCCACGTTACATGTGCGTTACACTACAATTTGTGCTACTGCGGCGACTGTTCCCAGGTCCACAGTGTTGAGTACAAGATGTAACCCTGGGAGTGTTAACCGGGGCAACTCAAGGCGATGGTGGCAGACATGGGACATCCTTTTGACTGACGGCAGCACATAGTACATGAGCTTTAGGAGCAGGCAGCTCGCCAACAAACTGTTGTATGCTACCCGAAGGCATCAAATCTGCCAGAGTCAAGACCCTCGCTTTGCAATGAACGAAAAGAAGGGTAATCAAGGGGCCTGATTGTTGTTAGTCACAACCATAACAAGTAAACAGATAATGAAACAAAGAAAGCATAATTTGTAGTATTAAATTGAAGTGTAGAAATGATAAAGTAAAGAGAAATGAAAGTAGACAAAAAACAACTTGCTACCTGTGGGAGTAGAACCTATAACGTAGACACACGCATAAATACCTAAGAATGTAGATGTGGGAAAAGCTGCCACTGTGGCAACAATGGTAGTGCAGCGCATGCATAATGGGGAGGTTGTGGGTTTGACTCCCACCTCTGGCAAGTTTTCTTTTTTTTCATCCACTTTCATTTTGCTTTAGCTTATCATTTCTACACTTCAATTAAAAACTATAAATAATTTCCCCTATGCTTTCCTTGGGTTCATGTGGTTATACCCACTTTGTAGTTACTTTTCTTGAATGTTTGATGCAACTTATATATGTGCAAAAATATGCTAATTCCTTGTCCTGTTGTGTTTCTGGAAATGGATCAAGCAAGTTCTTCTCACATGTTCTTTCTAGTGGGCCACACACCTCAGTTGAACAGGCAAGTGGAATCCAAGAAGGAGCCAGTACAGCTGTGGTCAGAGTTTCTAGGTGTCCAGCTACACCCTCGAACAATTCACCTGATCACGCACTATCTGCACAACAAGTAAGATTTGATGCCTCGCATATCATTTCTTGTTAATGATCACTACTTTTTGCCACGTAGTGCTTTCTCATCTTTTGTGGTGAAATATCGCTTGTAGATCAGCTGCTGCAGCCAAAGAAGATCTTGCAGATTATTTTATAAGTCCAGTATTTGCACTAATGTAACATGAGCTTGTGTATGTGTGTGTGCATACGCTAACACACATGGAATTATACATCATAAGCCATGCAGTTAAACCTCAATATAACAGTAATGAAGTTGCTGAAATTGGCAATTTGCTTTGTTATGTCAAAATTTCGTTATGTTGAAATTCAACCTTTTATGCAGTTATGTACAATCATTGATAAATTTTCCTGCCACGGAAGGGGCTCAAAATTTTCCGTACCGTTGAGCAATCGGAAAAAGCAAAATTGACTAAGAAATAAATTCATTTTCCTGAATTGAGAGCCGGCGATTAAAGATACAGTTTTATGCTGTGTCAACAATATCTTTACATTGGTGATATGAAACAAAGGCAGCCACGCTTTCATGTCCACTCCTCTCCCGTAGCTGTTAGTGTTGCCCGCAGTGGAACAATGCTAGTATCATCATGAAAAGCGCCAACGAATGCTTCATCTGCCTCTCGCTCCAACACGTTCTTGAAACTTGAGATTATACGTGGGAAGGCAGTGCACATGATGCCATGCCACCACTTCGGCACACCCACTCTTTGAACACGTGGCAAATTACCTCTAAAACAGGGCTTGCGGGCTGTGTGTGTGCTCAGCTGCGCTGGCAGCCTTGCAAAGCCACGACCGCACTAGACAAAGAGACATGCGGGAACCTGCACCCTTCCCCATACACTCACGCACACTTGCACTCACTTGATCACGTTATCGTGAGCTGACTCCCCTCTCCCTTTCTCCTTTGTCGCTTGGGAAGGGGGAAGACTGAGGTGAAGAAGGAACGTACTTATGCAGCACTAATAGGAGCACAGCTCATTTGCTGTGGGGATAAGAAAGTGGGAAGAAAAAGGATAGAAGAATGAGCGGAGGAATAGAGGGCAAAGGTGGCATCCCATAGAGGGACTTGCAAAAATGCCATCATCCTTCTTGGCTCACCCTTGCATGGTTTCACTTGCACTTAACACATACAGTGCACAGGGTGCGATAGGATCTTACTGCGCTTGGACTTACTTTGTACGAAGCATGACGCTGCTCCGTTTTGGCAGTGAATGCACGGCATCTAATTTGAGAGGAGCATTGGCAAGCAGGCACTTGCAATTCAACCACTTTTTTACCACATGCGTCCACGGGAGTTTCCAGTTATTGTCTCGGTATTCCCTTGTGGTGTCACTGAAATTTTATAATAACAATCGAACCTGGATATAATGAATTATCGTGTATAATGAACAGCTGTAAAATCCCCATGAAAATTTTTGTATAAAATTCTCATTTTATATAACGAATTATTGATATATTGAACTATTACACAATCTTCTTCAAGTTTTGATATATCCAGGTCTGACTGTATTTAAATTGTGTATGAACACACTTCATTATATTGAGGTTCTAAATACATGGTGTTCTACGGGCAAAAAGTTGTAAAAAGTTAAATACTTCGTTATATAGGGAATTTTGTTATATAGAAATCCTTTATATCAAGGTTTAGCTGTAATAATAACTCTACTATTAATGTAGTAGTGCAAAATTCTTTTTCCCATTTCTACACTTCAATATGTGGTCAGCTTGGCCACGAGGGAATTAATAGTCTTGTTGGAGGTCTAGCTTTACACTTATGAATAGGAAGAATACAAATACATAAGTGTGTGTCTTTGAGGAGGTGGGACTGCAACAAGCAGGAAAGAGGGCAGCTGCATAAACTGGTTCACTGGTCTCATTTTCTGCCATGATGCACGCATGCAGAGGCACCATTTCAGGTGCATGTTGTTCCATGCACGTTACTCTAGCAGCATGTCAAAATCACACAATGATAAAGTGTTCCGTTTGTGCACGTGGCTACAGTTGCATTACACACTATTTAATTTGCGCTATAAATGGCTGTTTTTCTTGATACAAAGAGCACTTGATACAAAGCACTTGATACAAAGAGCACAATCCATAGAAAGGCTGTCTGTGCTCACGTTTCACACTAGTGAAAAGCAAACACATATTGAAATGCTGGGGTATCTTGTCCCAATACGATTCAGCATCCACCTGTGCCAACCCTTATTATATGTATGGCCAAACATGATTCCACCTCCCTGGATGCCCTGAGCATGAAGGAAGGTGTGTGTTTGAGCTCTATTGTTGCAACGAATTCATGAGGCATCAGTTTCCACTGCCTCAGTGTCACTTGCCATAAAGAAAGCCTTATGGTTAACTATTATTTTCTGAGCTGCCAGAAGCCTCCCTTCTCACCATTTTTGTAAGGACATAATATTTACGCACATGCAGTTTCCTATCCTGTCCTTTCCTGTCTAATGCTTTTGTCAAAAGCATAAACATCAAGACAAGGATGACCGAAACTGATTCCAGACCATGCAGGCAGGGTCATATTTTTCAGCATTTTAGAGCTTTGAGGAGAGAGAAGAGCTCTCATTCTTGTCATTTGTGGACTTGAAATGCCAGGCTCGTCGTGTCACCACAGCAGCTCTAGTCATGGCCAGGGAATTCCCGAGAAAGGCAGCTCAATTCGGCAGACAATTTATGTGAAGAGCATGTTCATAATTGTGCTCCTTGTTTCTTCTTGACACAGTCCAGATGACCCCTTTGACCTGTTCGGGATAGGAAACCAGTGTGTAGAAGATCACGAGTGGCGGAACAGTTTTATGGATGATGTGCGCTGGTTCGCAGAAGACTGCGATTCTCTTCAGGTAAAGTTCACTGCATGATGCGTTTAGTCTCCAGCATATCATCATAGCTTGTATCTGTCTCTCCCTTTTTGTCTAGAGAAGATCTTGCTATATTGTAAGTGGGGTAATAAATGCCTAGGTGTTTACATATATAGTCGAACCGCATTATAACAAAGTTACATTTAACATGGAAGTACCTTTGTTATTTTACATGTTATTTATAAGCCTATATTTGCTACATGCTTTTATCAGCAATAATTCATTACACGCATCTTATTTAACAATTCATTTTATCAGTGTTTGTTATTTTGAGGTTTATCTATAAGAAAGGACCTATAATGAGTGAAGGAATAATGGGCCACAACCCATGCAACGTTCGAGTCATGCGTTCAGGATGTGCAAGCATGCGAATGGCTTGCTCGCACATCCATTGCTGATTCATTGTGCCAGAAAAGATATATAGCCTGTACCCAGGGGTGGATAAACAAGCAAGCTGTATTCTCACTACTGAACAGATTTTAAGTGCCCAAACATACCGTATTTTGCGATTCTAAGCACCCCCCGATTCTAAGCTACCCCCCTCTATTTTCGCGAAAAAGTTAGGAAAAAAGTTTGCATGCGAATCTAAGCACCCCCAATTTGTTAGAAAGAGTGCGTAGCCAAGGCCGCCAAACGCACTTGCTTACTGTGGCATCATTGCTCGGCGGACCTGCTGGCACGCGGTCGATGCTTCTGTTGGACGTGGAGGTAAAGACAAAGCTTCCGAACATCAATAACGATGTGGTTGTGATTCCGGGTGGCATGACGCCAGTGCTGCAACCCCTCGACGTTTCAGTCAACAAGCCTTTCAAGGCCAATCTCCGACAGGAGTACAAAGAGTGGGTGCGAAACTCTGACCGGAAGAAGACGCCGACGAGAAAGCTGCAGAAAGCGTCCCCATCAACCATCACAAAGTGGATTTCGGACGCTTGGAAGAGGGTCCAAGTGGACGTTGTGATCAAATCATTTAAGTGCTCGGTCACAAACAACTTTGACGGCAGGGCAGATGACCTGCTGTGGGATAACGAGAGCAGCGGTTCAAGCGGTGCGACGAACTCAAGTGGCAGTGATAGTGACTGAGCATCCTACACAAGTGGTGGATTCACTTTCTGCACCGCTTTTTCTTTTGAATCTTTACAAAATAAAGTATAATTTCTCGCACCCATCTCGTCGTGATGTCGCAGCAAAAAGAGGGAGGGGGGGGGGGTCATTCTAGATTTTTCGAATCTAAGCACCCCCCCTCACTTAGGGCGTCACGATCGTCAAAAAAATGGGGTGCTTAGAATTGAGTAAATACGGTAAGTGAGCTTGCAAGGTTAACGCCAGCCCAACATTAAGGTGGAAACCATGTTGTGTAGAACCAAGATAGCCTAAACTAGCTTGAATTAATCTCTTGATTTATTGGTTGGTTTATTGATCAGTTGATTGGTTAGTTGTTTCATTCAATCAATCAATGATATAGTCAATAAATCAAGCAATATAAAAGGTAATGGCATTTCGCCATCTGTACTGTTCACTACCTGTGTTGAACAAAAACCAACTAGCCCAGCTTCAAAGACACACAAAGCATGTAGGCATGTGTGTAGTGAAGGGAGGAAATGTGCCTACAAGAGGACACAAAGTGTTGAAATGCTAGGCACTGAAGATTAGTGCTCTTTATGTTATGCCTTTCCTTGCTTGTTTTTGTTTTTTTATAATTATTCCTTTTCTATGCTCCCGTATGCCAACAATATATGGATTAGTATGTGCACTTGTGAATTCACTGTTTCCTTCTCACTGATAGTCATATTCTGCATAAATTGGTATATGTATAATTAGCATTGGCATTCCATTGTGTAAAACAGTATCATTCCTACATTCCTACATACCACGCACATCAAATGATTGGAATTGCCTTCCCAAATTGGTAGTAACAATTTCAGATCATGAAACATTTGTGACTTCATTAACCAGTGCTCTGTAACATGTTGTTTTTGTTTGCCTCTTTATAGCTATTATTGTATAATTAGAAAAACTGGACTGCTTCTTTGTATATATATGGTATTTTTTGTAACATATATTTTGCCTCTTCATAACTACTATCGCATAATTAGAAACATTGTGCTGCTTCTTGTAGCTAAAATAATGTTTTTCTGTGTTTTGTACCACTCCCCTCTGTAATGTCTGTTGACCCTGAGGGTATCATAAATAAATAAATAAATAAATAAATAAAGAAGCAAACAATCAAACAGAAATACAAAAGTAACTTCACACTTTCTTTTCTTTCCTGTCAATAAAGCAGGCTTTATAACCAACATACTAGATGCTCTTAACATTTGTGGTGCAATGCCATGTGCTTCTTTGTTTCCAGTTTTGTTTACTCTGCATTTATGAACTCCTGTTTGGTGGCTTACATCAGCAAAGCCATGGTATTACACTGAATGTCATTCTTGATGTTCTTGCTTCTTTTTTGCAGGCTTTCAACATTCTCCTTGATGGCCATAATGGCTTTACTGGTTTGACTAGCAGCCTTCTAGAGATCCTTCACGACGATTACCCAAATAAGTCCTCTATCTGTTGGCCTCTGTTCCAACCTCTCTACAACAGCATCAACGAAGGGCGGGTTAGTGTCTAGCAGAAGTCTACCGCTCTAATGCATAAAATGAGAACTCATGTTTCATGGGTGTGAACCTAGGAAAGCTGAGCTGACTTGGCTTAGTGCACTGGAGGAAACTAATTGCCAAGCAGTCAGCCTTGTATATTACTGAAGTGTGTCTGCTTTATTTAACTCTTGCTCCATTATGCGCATTCTGACGCAGGTCATGAAAACTGCCTCATTCTACTAAGAGTAGAAATTATAATGAGGTGATGCTGGTAGGCCTAAGAGCATGCACAATGGAGGGGGATGGTGGCTCAGAAAAGAGTACAGTACATGCGGCTTTGTGTACAGATATTCGAAAGTTCAGGAATGAGTTGTTCAAAGTAAGATGTAATGGAACTTCTCAAATAGTCTGGAAGAGTTTAGTGCAGTCGCTATGTGAAGCACCAAACTGCTCTCACAAATTTCATGCAGTCTGTCTTGTGACTGCATAGTAAGCATGTTGTTACTCATGGAGGATGCCAGTTTTACTTTATTGATATGATAAACACTGCGATGGGCTCTCAAGTCTAGAGCTCTCATACATTTTCACTCATTGTTAATGCTGTGTGTAAAGCAAGCTTTAATTTTTGTAACTTCTCTGCACAAATGCAGGTTGCAGTTGACATGGCACACCGTCACTTCAACACGGTCATGTGCTACCACAGCCTCAACAGACTGTCTTCAGCCTTCTGTCCACTGAGTGTATCCATCAGCCACTTTCAGCCCTTTCTACGGGATTTCAAGCATCTCCAGTTTGCAGTGAGTTCTAGTCTTTATTCTAAGGCTGGATAGATGGAAATACAAGATATAAAAGTTCATCTGATGGTCCTTTTGATGTCTTTCCAATCCTTACAAAAAAAATTTCCTCCCTTTGTCACCTGCCTTCCAATTTAAAAGTTGTGCTAGCAGTCCCAATAATTCAACAGGGCAAGTGTTTTAATCAGTATTCTGTTGCAGATTCTCAGTTTACAAATGCAGAATGTGTTTGAAGATAATCAACTGAATATGACAGCCATGAATTTGAGATGTCGGTCAACTTTGGAAAACTCAGGAAACAGTACATATTGTTTTTATGTCATCATCTGGAAAACAGTACTATATTGTTTTTCAAGTCTGTTCTTGTTTTCTTTTGCATCAATTATGGTAAACTTTTGTTCAAGATTCCAAGATTTTAGAAGCTTTGGTGGGCGCTCTAATTCCTGACCATCTGTACAAATCCAGGGGGACTTGCTTCCCTACGATACTAGTGGTGTCCTTGGCCTGGCCTTAGACAATCTCATGTGTGCTCTCAAGCTGAAAAGCCAACCTCTGGAAGTGCCTGAGCTCGTTGGCCAGCTCTGCAGCCCCAGCAAAAAGGTATTCTCATGTCCTGAATTGCTATGAGCACGTGTTGTTACATTGCCTTGTGTGCTAACATTGACTAGAGACCATTGAGCTGGAGCAGGTTTAGGTATTGCCAATGTAATTCACTTGCTCTAGAACAGAGGTTTCGAATTGGTTTCTATGGCAGCATTTCTGCTTTCCACAAGTGACCAAAATGAAATTGCACTACCTGCTCATTCCCTTTGTGGGCTCTCAAATGCTCTTGGTGACATAGGACACAGTACAGTTCAAACATACAAAAAAGGGCATTTATATTGCTCCTTTCATACAACACTGCCAGCTAGCCAAATTACATGCAAAGAATAGTTCCTCACTTTTGTTCGTGGGTGCAGTCCTGCAACCGGAAGGGCGTTTGAGTGATTGTGTTCGCTTATGCCAGTGCCACTCTCCAAAGCTGAATGGGGAGCCTTCCATGGGTTAGTCCCACAAAGCACACTGACAAGCCTGCGGATAGTTTGTGCATGCCACTGTCTCTGCCAAAGACTAGGAAGTTCCTCTCACACCTGAGTTATCCATGCTGTGAGATGGTGCTAGCATCGGAACACTCACGGCATCTCTCTTTGTAACTGTGTAACTATGACACTAACCCTCACCATGGCATGCGTCATGCAGGGAAGCCAAATTAGGAGATGCAAAGAATGGGTGGGGAAGATGAACATCAGGGAATGCGAGAGATTTGAGTGTTCCCATGCCTTTCATTTCTGCATGTTTGCTTTTCATTTGGAGAATCAGCATTGCACCGCAGTGTGGATTTAACATGGCCTTCAGACATCGCATGCACACTTTATGGGGCTCCTCAAGAAAACTATATTTAAAAGGAAATTATGGGGTTTCACGTTGCAATACCACGATCTGATTATGAGGCATGCCATACTGTAGGGCTCTGAATTCATTTTGACCACCTGGGGTTCATTAATGGGCACCCAGTGCATAACCATTTTTTCAGTCTGCCTCCATTGGTCTCCGCCTGCAACCTTGTGCTATCATGATCTTGTGAGCACCATGGCCACTGAGCTATCGCAGCGAGTTGAACTTCCACTAGAAAGACCCACGCAGAAGCAACATGCAGAATATATTGTTGCGCAATTGGCCAGTCAATGCTGATACAGGAGCTCCTCGGCACTGTACTAAAGCAAATGGCACCCCTGAGGCCATGGAGTTTGGGAACCTGTGCTCTTCAACAATAGCCTGCAACTTTTCAACACATTGGCCTTGCTCTTCACAGCCTCTGTGCTGTTTTTAAAATGCTCATGTCACTTTTATTTTTTATTTCTTTTCGGGTATGCTACCATGTCTTCTGCTTTTTTTTTGCTGTCAGTTTTATGTACTGTTTTTTGTACATACTGCAGTATTATAGAAAGGGCTGTATCAAAAGTGGACAATGAAGGAGTGGAAAACATCAATGTATAGGCATATGCTAGGAGAAACAGAACAAGACCCGTTGTTAGCAAGTGTGTGGGGATGCGCGACTCTCGCGCGTCCCCTGATATCTTGTTTTCCCTCCGTGCGGCGTCGCCGCGTGGGCCGCGGCGGTCGGAGTGGTACAAGCGCGGTGCGAGAGATGGCGCAAGTGTCGCGCCACTGCGGGGTTACTTGGGTGCGGGAAAGACAAGGCGCTTTCTCTTGGGTTCGAGATCATCAAGCGGTGCGGACGTGCCGTGCCGCGTGTGCGCCGACCCATGCTTCTGCGAGACCGTCTCGCGTGGCCGCCTTCGAACGCGCTACCGTTGGCGTGACCGTACACGCAAACGACCAGGCGTTGGGATCCAGCATGGGGCGAACATATTCGCTCGCTATGCGGTCGCGGTGAGTCGGACAGCTAGAAATTCATTTGAAGGAAGTTGCAAGGTCACAGTCTAAAACACTTGATATTTAGTGAAAAGTCACTGAATCATGCTGATGATAACTTGCCTGGAATTTTTTCGTTCTTGTATTTTAACTGTTCTCATAGACATACCCTTATTATTTTTTAAACCATAGCTTTAAATTGCCTCCTGTGGTGGCAAGTTAATGGTCAGAATGTCAAAAGGGAAAACAACGCCCAATTTTCTTGAGCAGTATCAGGATTTGATTATTGTGCTTTGCCTAGAAAAGCACATTTGCTACACCCACATGGCTCACTAACATGATCTTCAGTACGCCTTGAAAAGCAATGAAAAATGGAAGCTCATATACTATCCCTCTTGTGGTAAAATGGGGCCAAGGCAATGAACTTAGCTAAAATCCATTCAGAAATTTTACCATGGCAATTTGCTGGCTATTTGCATCGCCAGAAAGGTCACTAATACTCCAAAAAGACGAAGTTGTTGTTAAGGTGACTAAAAGCTCGCCAAGTTTCTTGACTTTCTCACTAAGTCACCAACACTACCTTGCTGCAGCTCTGTGTACTGGGAATGGGCCTGCCCCTTGGACTTGGCGAGCTCCAGCTGCTAGCCGACTGGACCCAAAGCAGCAGCCTTGCAATGCTCACCCCAGGAGCCCGCTACCCTGCACCGTCAGCCACAAACCTGGCTGTGATGCGAGGGTGCACCACTAACATGGTGTCCAAGTGAGTGAACTGCCAAAATTTTCTAGATCTTTCAAGTCGCTGCAAGACTTGCAAGTCGTGTCATGAAATGGACTAACTCAGTCATACTGCACAAGAAGTTTTTAGAAGCTATGGCATTCACTTTTGTTTTATTTTTTTGTGTAAGAAAAGAATTCAATTACGCAAATGTTTGAAACTTTCATTCGGTAGCCTGGTTTTTTGTTTCCTTTATCGAGTTGGTTACTAAGACTGAATGTGTCCTTTAACTAGGCTCTAAGCCCTTTCTTCTTTGATTGTTTGTAGATCGCCACGCCGGGTACAAGATCCCAGTGAGGTGGTATGGAGATTTGCAGAGCGCGTATGCGAAGGATCCATTACGTAAGCTTTTTGTGTGTTATCACTACCACATTATCATTCTTGTTTGAAAAGCTGGTATTATTTTTTCAGCTGCAAACCATGATATAGTGTGTGCATAATGTGGCTTGAGCTAATAGTGCACATTCCACACACTTATATTGTGTGCATGCTTTCAGGCTGCGCAGTCATTTGTCCTTCTCAAAGCTACCATGTTTACAAGTGTTCAATTTCAGGCTGGTTGGCTTGCATTCAACATGACAAGCAGCACAGATAATGGAACAAAAGAAAGAATTCGAAGAAAAAAAACTGCCCATGTGTTCTGTTTATCCCTGTCTTCTAGCGTAATCTGTCCTATTCAAACATGGCGAACACCCTTGTGTACAGGAAAATAAGTTGCTGAATTTGTACTCTTGTTCAGGTCAACATTGTGGTACCTTTAGCATTACCATTTCAGGTACACGCTTGCAAAGCCATGGAGTCGTATGTCTGAGGCATTCTGCTAAGGCGCCTGTGTGGTCACTACCAGTTATGGTCTGGTCTTTGTGTGGTTGCATTTGCATCACCTTTTCTCTAGCTGTGATATTAGATTTGCCTTAAGAACCAGAACAGCGAATTGCACTTAATATTAAGAAGACTGAGGCATGTCGTTTTTGCAGTCACATGTAAAATTCTAGTCACTTGTAGTTCTGAGGGCACGCTGAAGTTCATGCTGTTTTGCTGCAAAAGCATGACAACTTCAGAAACATATATTCTTGCTTGCCTGGTCGAAATTACGGATAATGTGGGCTTGTACATTCACTTGACTGTGTAACTCACATTGCACACAAGCAGACACCTAAATGCTGCATGCGTCATTGATTAGTTCAAGTTATGTTTGTCATCACATATGGTGTCTAGGTTCTTCCTCCAGCCATCTCCCATAACAGCATGCAGAAATATAGTATACAATATATATAATATTTCCAAATCAACTGAGGTAAACTTGTAAACAAATCTTTTAAAGTGAAATACTCCACCAGTATTGAATACGTGCCACTTGTTTGGGGGCTTGATATCGCTGTAGCTTGTTCGCTTGAGTCGCTTAGTCACTGCTTGTGGCCTGCTGTGACTCGTACCAATTTGGGTTACCTCCACAATATATGTTTTTGTTGCCGGCATGTTCCGTTCAGCTTCACTGTTTTAATGAAATGTCAAGACATAGTCACAGTTTTAGTGCCACAAATTTTTACTATGCCATTCACAGTGGGAGCCCTGTGGCCACTGCATTGTGGCTCATAATCTAGCTAGCCCGGAACTTAACATATTTACTTGATTCTAACGCGCGCGCCCTTGATTGTAATGCGCGCCCATTTTCCGTGACCTAGAAAAATAAAAGTCCTTTACAGTACCGCCACCTCATTATTTCATACAGAAATACAACTTTCTCACTTTAAGAGGAAGCTTTAGCTCGGGCCCAACTCCGACGCGGCCTATTCAAATACATTAAAAACGCAAAAACGTTTTTCTGAGATAACCCCTGGACCGATTTTTATGAAATTTGTTGCATTTGAAAGATAAAGTTAAATTCTGGTGACTGTTGGAAGCGGAACTTTGATTTAGAGCTTGAATTTTGTTAAAGAATTTTTCAAAAATTCAGAAGTTTGAAAAAAATAGAAGCACGAAGTTTACGAACTAATAGCTCTGCATCAAGAACAGGTATCGTGGTTCTATAAACGGCATCCATTAGATCATTCAAAGCGGACAAATTTCATATGTTATTTTACATCTTACGTGAATTCGTTACGTTGTTTACGAGGGTTCTGCAAAAGTTGTAACTACATATTATTAAATTTTTTGAGATTCATGTGTAAGATGTCAAATTTGTCCGCTTTAGATGTGCTATTAGGTACAATTCACAGAATTGCGATATCATTTTTTCTCGCTAAGTTACAGAGTTGCAAACTTGATAGTTTCATTTTCTGAAAATTTGCGATTTTTGCCAATTTTTAAAAAGAAATTGACGACCTAAATCGAAAATTCGGAACCAACAGTCACTAGACCTTAAGCTTTTCTTTTAAATGCAACAAACCCCGTTAAATTTGTTGCAGTGGTTGCCGAGAAAAACGAATTCTCCTTTTACATGTATTTCGATAGGAGCACCTGAGCTAAAGCTTCCTCTTAAGAAACAAAAGATTTACTCCCAATGCACTAAAGTTACGACAAATAAATAAAGTCGCAGTTTTGCCTGAAAGGTGAAGCATCCATTGCAATAGCAAATTAGTAGACCGCTATACGAAAGGTAAGGAGAGCAGTTTTATCGGCCGTATAAACTTTTGAACATTCGCTTACTAACTAAATTAACAAGCATGGTGTCAGGCGTGCACAAGCAAACATGAACATGTACAGTCGTGAGCAAAAGTGGAGAGACCAAGTCTCCAGATGTGGCAGCAGCTGTGGGGCTCACTGAAATAAAACTTGCATGGCAAAATGATCAAAAAAACAATCATATAGTGACAGGTAGGCCTGTGACACTTTGAAACAAAACATACTTTTGGAGATGACTACAAATACACATTCATGGTTGCAGCACTGCTATCTCATGCCGCACGCTCGCTTCAAGAGCTCCCCGAGTGACGACAAACTTCACCCTCGCTCTCGCACGAGTGCTTGTCACGCTTGATAGATTTATAATGCACCGTTCGGTTGCTCTGCTGCTGACAGTCGCGGCGAAGGGGAGTGCGCATGCAAACCCCTTAAAGTCTCTGAAGGAAAAGTAAGGGGAACTGTTTCCCTGCTCCTTTGTTTTCAGTGCGCTTTGACGGTTATGGGTCGATGCCGTGCCTGTATCGGCATGTTTTGGAAGGCATGCGTGGCTTCCCCTCGACTCCCGAATCATTAGGTAGAGATGAATACATTGAGCCATAAAATGCAAGGCACTGTGGATCCGCGCTTCAAACACCCCTTCAAATAAATTGCCATGAGAAATAAAGAATCTGAACGTAACATTCAACTAATACTTAGCGAAGTTGCCATTAACGGCAATAACATCACCTTGATAACATGCGGCCCGATCCGCTTCGATCGCAGCACCGCCACAATATGTTTCGTCATTGCTTGCCTCACTGCATAGCATGCGTTGCCCCAGCTGCTCGTCCCACTCAACTGTATTCTAGTACACTCTAGACTAACCTAAGCATACATACTACAGCACATGGAGGAAGCTATGGCAGCTAGGCTCAAAGTGCATACAAGGCAGCCATTTTGAATGCCGATGGTGATATGGTAACACAGATTTAGAGTCGTATTCGATTCTAACATGCACGCAAAAATTCGGACACATTTCATCGAGAAAAAAGTGCACATTAGATTCGAGTAGATACTGTAATGTCGCATGCATTTTTGGAGATTACAACAAAGAACCCAGTTTAATGGACCCAGACTATCTCTTGCTGCCCCACCAGCATTAGTGTTTAACTGCAATCTCATTATTGTTATTTGTTTTGAACACATATATACAATTAACAGGAAAGGGAAAACGAGGAGCAGGCTGGCACCTGCCACCGGAAGGGGCACAACACCTGCCTACTCTTTAGCAATCTCGAGTTCATACGTTTTGACTTAAAACAGGATCTGCACTGCGGTATTATCATGAAATGAAAATGAGGCACTTCTAGCAAAATAAAAGCGTTTGCAACTGTTTCATCGACAGAGTTGATATAAAAGCACAATTCATTTTCCCTTGCAAGCAATTGTATAAGACGTTTCAGTCAGGCACATTAATATGTTCCCTACTTCAACATGATCTCCCGATTTCTGACACTCTTTAGTTTTCCTTGCTGGGTTTCATTTGTCCACAGCAACACTGCTGCCTCCATCTTGCATGAATGCACCAAGAGAGGTAGACAAACGTTCAGTGAAAAAAAAGAAAGAGATAAAAGAAAATAAAGACCACCTTCTCGGCCATCTTTTTCACGTCAGAACATTGTGGCATAGTGCTGCTGCATCGCTGCTAGTGTAACTGCTGCTGCTGGGTACTTACTGCACACATGTGGCATTATACAGCAAGTGCATGCACAACAGGGCATCTGGGTGCAGTAAGACAACGAAGAGGTGCTAAAAAATTATGTTTTGTCCTCTGCAATACATTGAGATATCACTTCACATTCAGTGTTTCTATAGATTTGAGCATGATAGATAAAATCAATGACTTTAGAAAAGTCAGTGTCGCTTGTGGCGCCTAGGTCGGTTTCAGTTTGGAGGCCATGCACTGCACATCTAGATACCACCGCCGCTGCAGGGTGCCAGGATGAGTTCGCTTGCCATGCTTGCCATCGAAGTGTTCTGAAAACTGCATACTCTGATTGGTGCTCTCTGTGGGTCAGCGTGGTGATGCGAGTCTTCCTGAGTTCGCACCACTTGCACTTCGACACGCACTAAATGTCACACGCTGTCTGTGCATGCTGGCCCTATATATACAGAAATGTGCGGGGTCAATAGCTGGTGGTTTTTTCGTGACCCCACAAGAAACTACATATGCGCCAAATCATTTTAAATGTGATTCTATCCAGAATGGCTCTCTGCATATGAACAGCCAAAATGCAGCAAAGTAGTAGCGTATGTAAAACTTCATGTTCTGACGGTGTGCCCCTGTCATCTCACCACTGTGTCATGGCTGTGCATTTAGAAAAAGCAGGTCATGACTCGCAAGCTGCACTGCACGTACCCGGCAGGCAAAAAGCAGGTGGCAGAGCACGGATGCACTAGGCACACCGACTGTGCAGAGATGTGATGGCTGCAGGGCCCGCATGGCATTTTGTGGCCACTTGGGTTGCGCTTATCTTTTTTGTGCTATGTAACCTGTTGTGCTATGGTGTTGTGCTAAGATGGTAGAAGAAAGGGTTGACTCCAGTCAGACGAGGCACATCCTACACGGGTAGCTGCAAGTGAAGCAGAAAACACAGCATCTTCCCTCAAGATTCCCATAATGCCTTACCTGTGACCGCTTGAGGGCGCCGGTTACTTTCTAAGGTTGTCAATTGGTTTGTATATAGCAATTATTGCCTTATGCAACTGCTAACCATGTAGACTGTACTGGACCCATTGTGGCGGATCAGTCGCTATGGTGCTCTGTTGTTGAGCATGAGGTCATGGGTTTGACTCCCGGCTGTGCAGCTGCATCTCAATAGGGATGGAGTGCAGGAATGTTTGTGTACACAGATTTAGGAGCACAATAAAGAACCTCAGGTAGTCAAAATCAATATAGCCCCAGTGAGGCATACCTCATAGTTGCTATGTGGGAAGGATGTATGCTACATTGTCATTTTATTTCTTGCTAGCATGCCATAGGTGTCTACTTTTACCAGAGATGGCACCATACATGTATGTATTCGTAAAATAAATCTTTGTGAAAAGAAGACTGAACACGGGAGTTGCTTCACTGAAAAGGTCCTCACACCGTAATAATCAGCCCAACTGAGTGCTTTACTAAAGCTCTTCATTGGTATAAAATATGTCTGCATATAGTGAGGCAAAGTCAGCTGTGTTGTTTTGTCTTATCTTGTAGGTGGTTGAGGCAAGTAGAAAACCCCTCCCGCATCACTTTGTATGGCTTCCCAGACATCTTTGGACCATTTGTAACTTCAACTGGCCTTATTTCTTGCCAAGCCAGAGGTGCACAAACTGGTAAGCTGTCTTTTTTCTTGCCTTGTTGAGCTTCATCATCAAACCCCTTCTTTTGTTACTGCTCTACATTTGGATATGGTTCTGGCTTAGGTGCTTGCTTCTGATGTTAAAACTACCCTTGCCAAACTTAAAGGGGCAGCAAAGTATTTTGACATGTTCAGGAAATTCAGGACTATTTAATTTCTGTCTCAATGTAAGCGAATGTGGAAGTTGTGGTTGATGAACTTCTTGGGGACACTTCAAGTTAGATCGAGTGCACCCAGGCTACAAAGACAATGAACATTCTTAACAGTCAAAATTGCAATGCTCCTTATATTACACATTGCATGTTTCAGGGTGTAACCCTTTATGTGTGCATGCAAATACACACAAAGTCACTTACTGAGCCACAGCTGGGACAGCATTGTTATGGCTGCAGACCCTTTTTACTCGCTAGCTCACTCACTATAAACAGATGGTGCTTGAGCTGCACCTAGACATTTCTTACCTTAAGACCAGCTGTGTCGCCTTCGTGGTAGTTCGATTCCCGGTTGTGGTAGGCACGTTACAATAAGGGTGGAATAACCTTTGCAAAAATGCTCCTGTACTTATACAGGTGTGACACGGGTACTTCTGATCGCTATCGATCCTGATCGTGCTCGCTCATAATTGAGAGCGCAATGTGTGGTACCTGTATTATAATTACGTGCACATTAAAAGTGCACCAGGCGGTCGAAAAGAATACAGAGCCTCAACAATAGTCTGGCCCTTGTAACCAAGTGTGTCCCAGTTTAAGAACACTAAACCCCCCCCCAAATTTAAAAAAAAATACGCTAAATACGCTGTACGCATTGTCGGGATTGCTTTTATCCATTTCTTTGTGGTGCCATAGCACAGCATGTATTGGGCATAGGGGCTGTGCTTCAGCGAGATCACTTTCAAACTCTGCACATGCGGGTCACCGCTTCCTCTCCACCTGTCCTCTGAGGGCAGCAGTACAGTGGTGGGCCATAAACACTCGTGGTTGTCTGTCCCCAAGTGGACCACGAGTTCACCCAACTGTTTTGTTTGGGCGGAATTTGTGTCCTCTCTCTCTCCTGGCGGCTTGAGCCGGCCATGGGATTGGGAATGCAAGGAGAAACTCTCGAACCGTGACACGGTGCCTACTGAAGTCCAATTCATCTGGTCACCTTTCTTTGCTAGCCGGCCTTGCAGAAGGTTCTCGACCCCAATCAGGTGCATACCTCTGCACTGCTTCTGTTCTGAATGCTTGAAGGCTACCCCAAAGAGATGCGGCTCACTCGACGTGCATGGCTATACTGCGTCGGGTTGCCCTCAAAGGTTATTAAGCTGAAGAAACATTGCACTAGTAGCTCAGCCTTTAGGAGCCATCCTCCCATACAGCAGTATGTTGCAGCGTTTTCTATTATTGTGTCACCCTTGAATTGTGAGAGTGTACGTGTGCACTGCACAGATCGGGGTTAACAGTTATTCAATGCCAAGGCAGTCGTATAATAAATGCCTTCCTTGTACTCTGGGCCTTCTTCTTGTAGTGCTCTGTCTCGCTCCCATTGGAGATCTAATGACTGTCCACTACGGGCACATCAAAACACATAAGGCTAAAGCTGACTGTCCCCTGCAATCTCTAAAGTGTTCCCATCTCTTAACATAGCGCATTATGTTCAATAGATTCTTTGATTTAGCTATTTGGTAGGTGCCACTCAGTGTTTGCCTATTCTTGGTGAATCCTCCAGAATAGGTATGTGCCACTGGTTCAAGAGCTACAGAATCCTTAAATGTTGCAATATGTATGTGTGTTGTACTTTTCTGCGCATACACCTGTCATCACCATTCCTCTGTCAACAGGTGTCATACATTGCCTTTGTTTTTGTGGCGTAGCTGCATAGAAGTCTCACAATGTGCATTGGATATGCATGTTTTTTTTAACAAGCACTTACTGTGTTATTAGCCAAAGTCATTTTCTAGCAATTTTTTGAGCAGATAAAATTTCATTCTCGAACAACTTGGAGCAGACAAACTCTGATTTTGGAGCAGTTTATAGCATGTATATCTTATTATTGGAGCAGTCTGGGGCACACAGGTTTTAATTTAGAGCCTTATTATAGTTAAGTGGGGTAACAGTCACAAATTCTTGCATTCTGCAGCATTAAAGAAGAGTTGAAGAGAAGCCTAAATGCATATTTCATCCTATTTTCGTATGTGCTTCCAACCGACATTGTGAAGAAGCTAGGGTAGACATTTTCACATAATGTGTCAGCGCGAACTGGCTCAAACCAAGGTTCTGCATGTGACTGACTTCGCTTTGCCACTCACTAGAAGCACGAAGAAATCTTGAGTTCACATTGAGTGATTGGGTTTGTGAGCACCCTGAATAAACCAAAAGGAGTGACTTTCCTCATCTCTTGGAGTCTCCTTTTCAGAGTCCCCTTGCTGCACGCACCTTCCCTCGCCACTTGCCCTCTCAGTTTGCACTTTTTGAATGCAGCCACACCCTGTTCAGCAATGCAATTGACGTGTTATCAGGGTTCACGCTCACTGTGATGAAGAGCAACTGTCTTGGTGCTAGTAAAAAAAAACGATAAAACAGAAGGCTAAAACGTGGCAGCGCACATGTTTCCACAGAAATAATGCCAGCAGAACCGTGTGACTCCGCTCCGCCGATGGGAAGGCCCGAATAAGCCCCAGGCCTCTTAACCTGCCCTCGCTCACCAACTGTGGCCGCAAAATAAAAGAATGCGGCTACCTTTAGTTTTATCCATGGAGCACCAGAATACAAGAGACCCGCCGCGGTTGCTCAGTGGCTATGGTGTTAGGCTGCTGAGCACGAGGTCGCGGGATCGAATCCCGGCCACGGCGGCCGCATTTCGATGGGGGCGAAGTGCGAAAACACCCGTGTACTTAGATTTAGGTGCACGTTAAAGAACCCCAGGTGGTCAAAATTTCCGGAGTCCCCCACTACGGCGTGCCTCATAATCAGAAAGTGGTTTTGGCACGTAAAACCCCATATATTATATTATTAGAATACAAGAGTTACTTTTACACACACTCCAAGACCAAGGGCACAACACTCTGCACCCTGCCGGCAATCTTCCGCTGGTGCCTGCCAAAGCCAAAGCTGCCAAAACAGTTCTGGCACAGCGTTGGTGCAATTTCAGCTATTTTTGCACTTTCATTGCAATTTGGCACAGAAATGTGCTTCAGTATCAAAATGGCACAATGGGCATGAAATTTCCACCCCTGCTAAGTGTTGAAGCATGTGTTGCATATTTCCGATGCAGATTTCAGTTCTCACGAGGTGTCTTAGTGGCTATGGTGGCCTGCTACAGACTGCAATGTTGCAGGCTCAGTACCTGGCTGCAGCAGCCACATTCTGATGGAATGTAAGAATGCTCAAGCACCAAGCTTCAGGTGGTGCACAATTATGAAACCTTAGGGCTTAAAGTAATCTGGTGCCGACCACTATGGCATATCTCATTGCCCCTGTTTTGCATTGGATTATTATTATTATTATTATTATTATTATTATTATTATTATTATTATTATTATTATTATTATTATTATTATTATTATATAGAAACATACATTCACACAAAGGAAGCAGGGAGGGAACAAGCTGACAACCGCCACTAAGAGGGGCACGCCTGTCTTTTGCATTGAAATGTTAAATACGATCAATACGTGCAAATTCTTGTTTGACTTGTCAGCAGTAACTATAATATGTGCTGCCTCTGATTAGCAACCCTGCACAGTAGTTGTGAGGCATGCATAGAGCCCTTCTTACTTGGACATATGAAAATATTTACTGAAATAATCGTTTGCACAGCTTTGAATTTCTGAAGATCACTTCAAATGTTTGTGATGTTCACATCTTCTTTGAAGTGTGCTTCTTGTGTCATGTCAACTTTGTGACCAGCAGCAGAGTGTCATAGCCATTGAGCCACCAAGGCAAGTGTTTTATTATATCATGTTGGGTAGGTACACAGTTTTGGGTTCCTGCTCATAAAATAGGTACAAGTGCACTTCGGACCTGAACCTCAGCAACTGCGGAAGTTCCAGATGCCTGGAATGACACCTACTGGGAAGTTGGTGGCATAGCCACATTTTATTTTTTTTTACGTGAACGAATGCATGGCAATTTTCCTAGCCTCCAGCCATAAGGTGTCATACCAGCACAGTGCAAGGCCATTTCCCATTTCACACTGAATGCCCCTTTCTGAACCGCATACAGCTCTGCATACCTCACTCTCCATTGCATTCTTTCAGGTGTTGACCACGTTCCCTCACTGACATGTCTGCAGAATGGATTGGCAGCCAGTGATGTGGTGTCTGAAGTGGTGCATCGGGGCCGACAGCTGGACTTGGGACGCTTTCACCGCTGTGCAGTTGCTGGGACTGAGCCAGATTTATATCGAGAAGCTCTTCACAGTGTGCAAGAACTGGGGAGCAGCTAAAGACCTCCTGTCTGAGCTTCCTTACTGTGACTGTCAAACAAAAAAGAAAAAGAAATGGAAGTAGCACTCAATGTTTGAATATATGCATCGCAACAGCACTGAACACCTCAGCGATTTGCCCCTCAACTTCGTGTTGGACACTTCATTGTGAAGTGGTGTGACTGAAATTGTCGTCATGCATGGAGGAGCAGATTTTACAAGAGGTAATTGCATGAATGTACAGTCCTTATGGAGAAGTTCAGTGCCACTCAGTGGCAGTGCCATTTCTGAAACCCTCTAACATGGAATAGTGAGCACCACCATTCCACTTGTGATTTCTTTGGTGTCGGAGCAGCTTTGGAGCGGATTTACGGGAGGTCAAGTATTATACCAGGTGGCAGAATACTTGGCCATACTTTGAAGCCATGTTACACATGTTATGTGTAATGTGGCTGTAAAACTTTGCCGACTGTACTAGCAGCCTGCCATTGAAAAAATTTTACCGATGTGTTTCCAGGCTCCTATGCAACATGTGCGTTAGATGTTGTAACACGACGTTATTATGTTGTGCTACCTTGCTATGCCGAGTACTTCATTCTTGCAGTGTGCAGCATAGATAGGGGCGAGGCAGAGATGAGCCGTACCGACATTCACTGGAAGCACTTTTTATAATCGCGCTATTCGCTCGCTTATAAATTGTCTTTATTATGTACATTCGCTTATCATGGGCCACCACCTAGAAGTGGTCACTATAAATGCATATGATCGTAACCCAGAAGCTGTAGAGGGCGTATACTTTTTAGACTTTACCCTTAGTGGTGAAGATGCAGAGCTGTTATGCAGATATCAATAATAATGAGGGGCAAGATTTTCTTCATACCTTTGAGAAAGCAGCTCTATCAAGCAAATTTCAGCGTGAAACATGACATTTTTTTTCTTACTAATTATAAGTGATACAGTTAGTAGCGATTTCAACAATCCAGGCAAGCAAGTAGTATATATGAAATGTGTCTTGCAAATGCATGCTGGAAGGCTTTCCACTTGAAAGATTGAACTTGAAGAAAAACATTTGACTTGCATTAATCAGCGTTTGTATGCACAGAAAAAACACCCAGAGGTATTGGTGAATTGCTGCACAGATACACACGACGGCAGCACTAGGACAGATGAACGCTCTTCTGTCGTCCCGTTTCTTCTTTTATATAGTTTTATTCATCCATTCTTCTTTCGTTGTGTATACCTACCGTAAGCTGCAATTCACCAGTATGTTGTACCAACAAGACCGAACAGCCACATTACGCAAAGGTAGCTTTATGTTGTTTGTTTGCTGGCCCAGGATGAAATTTGTGATCTTGTCAAAAAAAAAAAAAAGTGAATTGTGTGAATTTTTTGCACTGCAAGTTTTATCACTTAGAAAAAATGAGTCTCACTTTTTATAGCAGCTTATAAATCAATGTTTTGGAGGTTATGCACTGATACACTGGTGCTGACAAAGTAGAAAACTTAAGATCAATGACAAACAGCAAGAAAATAGTAAATGCATTTTTTATTAGCACATGAAACAAGGGTACATGGCTCAGGTGAAAAATACAAACGAATCAAACCCAAATAGCAGAATAGCAGTGCCACCACCACCACCGCAACCTCGCAAAGACAAATTTAGGCATGCATCAAGCAAATAAATACAACGTGCAAGCAACAATAAGGATTTGGAGTTATACTTAAAGAACAATTATGGCGCTCTTTGGCCACATCCAGCCCTTACACCAATAAACTCCAATAATCATAATAAAGAAAAATTTGAACAGTGACTTCTATCAAAAGCTGTAAGGCGTTAATAAGTGAAAACAAAAGTCACAGGTGTGACAGAACTATATTGTAACCTGCCTCTGAAGTCTTGGATAAACTAAAGAGCAGAGCAGAAGCAGTTTATTATAAAGCACACTGTATATGTAGTTATATCACAGTTCTTTACATCAGTTCAGAAAAGCTGGACATAAAGGGAAGAGACAAGAGAAAGAACTTGGGTCAGCTTTTGCACAAAGAAACAATGGGCATTGTGACTAGCATATACGAGCACAAAATTCTCTTCATTACAAAAGCATGCAACCTTTAAGGCATGGCAACAAGTGACAGTGAAAACTATCTACTGCAGTATGCTTAAAAATATTTCTAACGTGAGCATTTTATAGCACGAAAGTATCTGAAATGTGCTTACATTTATATTTTCCCAAAATCCACAGTGTAAATGAACAATATTTCAGAGTTGTACCTAGGGATACTATCTGGTAGGCCTGGGCAAATTTTTCAGTGTTCGTGTAGCTCTAATTTGTGTTTGCAAGAACCTCACAAGTATGGTTTAATCAGTATTCAGCTATAGCACGTCTTAGTAGTGCTTTTTTTCATTAATCTCTCTTCAAATACAGACTCCATTTTACACTTGTTTATAAGCACCGTCACACGTTCTGCATTTCTACTTTTGAATTACATCTAATATCCACCCTGCATCATTACGCAAGTATCGCCTATCGTACATGTGTGTTTCGTTGCAGACATGCAATTCTAAGGTCGAAAGCCGCTATTTATTGCGGCCTGCTTTGTGGACGGAAGCCAAATAGCCTGCGGAAGATGGTTCCATCGGTCGTACTGTGGTCAGAGGGAATTGCTGATGTGCCTTGCCACATCTGCTCGAATGCTGCCTTATCGCCTGCAAGCAGAAAAGAAAAGAAAAAAAAAACGAAGCACATATTCCACTCATCAATAGAGCTCTCCAGCACCTCTTTTTGTCAGTGCAATGAGACTTAATTTCTCAAGAGACATGGCAGAATAAGTCTAACCTAGCAAAACGAAACTGCATATTTTGTTAAATAATACATATAGCCTGCTTTTTAATTGCCCACAACCGTTGGCAGTTTCAACATGAACACATTGTTTCACAGTGTTTGTGGTTGATCTAGACAATGCAGGCTGCTATTGGTAAAAGGGCAGTTTTGTGTGGCTCTGATGCTGTTTGACATTTTCAAATGCAATGTAGCCGTACTGCAGAGAAGGCTATGTTCAGGTACCGACACCGAGAGCATTTCATTGCAAAATTTTTTTACCAGGGATCACCATGGCATGTCATTCAAGCGCAGTAACCACTCTGGTGTAGTGATGGTGCTGGCATCTACTGTCTCAAGTCGAGGTGGAGTGTCAAGCAAAGGAACATCCCAGAATATGATAATCTACTCGTTTTTTTTTTCGTTTTTTTTAATGAGCTAGCACGATGTATGTGAAAGGTGTAGTATTACCTAATCAGCAGCGTATTAGGCAATCCTCATCTATCTTATCACTAAGGTTACATAGCAGCTACTGACTCCCGCTAAAGCATATCTGCTGCTTCTCTTAAAAAATTAATGTATTAAGTCTTTGCCAGGTTTTCAAACTAGAGCAGCAAACACAACAAAGCAAAATTTAACTTGCCTTCATCCATGTTTACATACTGTTCCTGAGTTTCTGTGACTCCATCTGGTCTCTTGATGGTACGAATAGTCATAGACTGGTCACCCAGGCTCCGGCGCTCTGTAACTTCCTCATTGCCTTGGGCATCCCGGACAACAGTGCGTTCCTGAATTTTCTACAAGAAACGCATCAAGGCAATGGGGAGAAAAATATTTTAGCCCCTCAATCAACCAAACAAACGATATTGTGTGTTAATGGTTAGACGGCAAGCTTACACTTCATTTCAGCTTGCTGCAAAAGACGATGCAAGTTAAAAAAAAAAATCTAAGGTCTTGTCACGATTATCTTTTAAATATGTCATGTGATATTGCCCATAGTAGTTAAGGATATTACAAACATTCCTAGCTTGAAGCACTATATTTAGTTAGCTGTTTACAGAGAAGTAATCATGAAAAGGATCTGTGTGCAGAATTCCTGATTGGTGCTAAGAAACTTCTTGGCATTATATTCTGCCATTTCCCCCCCCCAAAAATTGTAGTTCTTGAAATGTATGTGATATTGTTCGCTGCCCTTGTCCCTTTGTCATAGGAATTTCAAAGTTAGCGTATTAGCGAGTTCAAAGGAAATAGCGTTACTGTTCTGCAAACAAACTTTGCAGGAAGCAAGTTTTAGTAAACCACGATAGTGTACTTTCCGGGCAGGACACTATTAAACTATGGTTTAATTTTCGCACACAGAGTGCACATAAAGGATTTTGTCTATTCGCCAAGCCTTGTGCGTGTGTCCAAAAAGTGAAAGAGTCAGCACAATGACAGCAAGAAGCGTGTTGTATTTGTACTTTCCGTGTGTGCTGATTCATAGCGAAATCAGTACAAGCCTGTTATCTGTGACCTCCGAGATCCCAGCGATCAAGGCAGAAAGCTGGGATAGTTGGTGTGTCTTCATTATTCAAAAGACTAGCGCAAAATCGCAGGGACAAAGACAAAAAAGATGACAGAAAGCGCTCGTCCGGTCGTCTTCTCTGTTTTTGTCCCTGCTATTTTGCGCTAAGCCTCCGAGATCCCCCCCCCCCCCGATCTCAGAGTCTCGGATCGCACCTATTTTTTTACTTCATGAATAGGTGGCGCAGCCATCTCGGAACTTTCTCTCATTAGGCCTCGACATGTTCAACACAACAAGCAATCTAGAAAAATCTGTAAGATTATTCATAATACTCTGTCACTGAAGTGGCCTGAGACTAAGCGAAAGCTGTTTGCACAGTTGTTTGCTACGAGTGAAGTGAATTCTACAAAAGCAACACCAAATTCAGTACTAACTGGGTGACTAGGACTGTCGCCTAGGACATAAACCAAGCAAAGACGGTAGCGTTAAATAAGAAATAGCGAGTGTATGCTAAACGCTGTGGGTTGGTTAGCGTTCTGCACATGTGCATTTGGATCCCACTATTACACTAAATATGCGAAATTAAAACTGTCTAATGCTAATAGCCTCCTTCACCTACCCCATTGTGTGAAGAGAAGGTGCGCAGTGAACTGCTGCTGCCTCCCCAGTCAGGAACCTGCTGAGGTGCCTCAAATGGGACTGGGGCCAACAGGCTGTCCAGGCCACTCCTGGCCACATGCTCATCCAGATCTGCATTGGTGAATGGACACCATCATAATAGTCATACCAACTTGCTGTGGTGTCACTGCCTGCGACACTGCCGTGGTGTGGTAATAGTCATAAATTGACCGAAATGTAAACTAATTTTAGACTGGTGAACTTATCTTTTCAAAACACCATTTGAACTTCCATGGTGGAAAAGCATTATTGGTGAAAAAAAGCAAGGCCAAACTTCTCCACGGAATTTACATTTTTAAGTTTGCACCAGCCTTAAATTAAATTGTGGCGTTTTACATGCCAGAACCAGAATATGATAATGAGGCATGTCATAGTGGGGGACTCTAGAATAACCTGGACCACTGATACGATCTTGACCAGGTAAGGTGGTTCTTCACCGCAAGAATCAGGAAACGACGACTAAGCCGGGCATCGTGATGATGAATAAAGTGGAAAAGATTGTATTCACTCCATTGGTGCACGGATATGACTCGCATCTGAGTCTTGAGCGGTTCTCTTTAACACGGTGTCGGGACGGCGTTAAATAACCTGTGGCAGTCCTTTGTTTGTCGACGTCTTCGTGGAGAGCCTGTGGAAGTAGGTTCTGCCGTCGACCCTGCCCTTCTGATTTTCTCTCCTTTGTCCACCCCTTTGAGTCAGCTTGGGGAAAAAGGCGTTGACGTTGTTTCGGAGAAGAGGGCAATTATCTCCACACGGGGATGCCCGCTTGAACACTTCTCACACTTGACGGCTCAATCATACGGGGGCTAAGACGGCCTTAATTACCCCCTTCGGTCTCGTGGTTGTTGACGACTTCCTGGGAAGCCTGTGGAAGCATTAGTGCATTTGTCAGGCTCTGTCGTCAACAGCCTCCTGCCCTTCAGTTTGACTTCTCTTCGTCCATCCCTTTGTGTCTGCTTGGGGAATAGAAGGGTTGATGCCGTTTCGGAGAAGAGGGCAATTATGTTGACATGGGGTCGCCCGCTTGAATGCCTCTCACACCTGACAAGTCAACCATAACACCACCTGGGGTTCTTTAACGTGCACCCAATGCACTGTACATGGGTGCTTTTGCATTCTGCCCCCATCAAAATGCCGCTGCAGCAGCTGGGATTCAATCCTGCGCCCTCAAGCTTAACAGCACAAAGCCAAAGCCACTACACCCCCCCAATGGGTAAATGTGCACCAGCCTGACCTCTGCAGTATCCATACCAAAAGAAGATATAACATGGAAAGTATAAATACTGCACAAGACCACAGCTCAATGGTGCACAAACACTAACATAATGATCCATTATTAAGCTTTAGTGGTTCCACAAGGGAGAATGCAAGGATGGCGGGGAAGATGCATGTTTTCAATCTGTGACTGCTTCCAGAAAATGGCACTTGCAATACAGACATCCCAGTAACATTACAAATTATTTAAAATTGCAAGGTCAATATTTTGAAATTTTTGGTCGTCTGAAGTTTTGGAATTATCTGTAGGAACTAAATTTTGTAACATTGTGTGTAATTACCTAGACCCAAATTGCTGACAGTATGGAACTTTTGTGATTTGTAGGCCACATATGACAATTGCAAGAAGGTTGTTTACAGTACTCCATGTCTTACCTATGTCCTTATAAGGATTCTCCTCTGGCTGGGCAGGTCCAGGGGACAGGTGAGGAAACTGGAAAAAAATAGTTATTTTGTTACAATAAGTGAGACTTATCTCCACATATGACACTAATCTGGAATTCCTGTGCTAACTAAAAGAATGAGTTCTCAGAAGGAAAAGGTGATGCTGATCATATAAAACAAGACAAAGACAGAAATTTCAACTCCCCTATAGGGACAACATCGATTTCATAAGGGTAATGAATACTGCCATCTCAGAATAGCAGTTAAACATCACTACTGCAACAATAAGTGCTGTCTGAATCATTCTTTGCACTGTCACAAACTCCATTACAAACCTACAATACCAGCACATGTGTTAACTCCCCCAATCCTTTCTGACCATATTGCCTGCTTTTCTTCAAAAGGATTTGATGGCATACCTGCCCATCAGAAACATGCATCACCAAATGCAGCTTATGCCATTCAGAAGGAGAGAATACATTAAGTGGTCTACTACCTAATTCTTCCCACATGCTATTTCTAATAAACCGAAATACTTGAAGCTGTGCACACATTTATCAAAAGTAGATCAAATAAGGAACGTAAATTACTGTATTTATGAAAATGTTTACAGAGTCACAAATTTCTAGTGTGCGACTGTCATGGAGCGTGTAACAAATGTTATGGCACAAAGCGTAATCGATCGCACTGTTTGATGTCTGTACTTGGTTATCAACATAAAGAGTTTCATAAATGTTTTGTGGTCAGTTTTTTTAGGTGCCTTATAACAGGTGTATGGAAGACAAAATACGGTCACAACAATGCCACACTATTCCTCTCCAACAGGTGTCCCACATTTCAGTTCCAAATATTTTTTAGCACTTTATTTACTTTTATGCGCAATGTCAGTAGAAGTAAAAACTAGTAGGAGTGTGCCAATATAGTTTCCAATAACAAATCTAATGTTAAGGTATTTGATTTGCTATTCAAAACAAAAAGGCAGCATTTGACTTTCCGAACAGTTCTAGAATACTTTGCAAATGTTCATCTTTCCAACAACAGGATGAGGCATCCACAGTTGACGGCCAGACCCAAATGGAAGACAGTGAACAGATATTTGTAAAGAAAATCTTCAATATCTCAGTGCCAGTAAAGAACCAACAAAGGCTTGCATCGCTGAACAAAATAAATGTAATATTACACACAACAGCAAATTTTGACATGCACAGGTTGTCCATTCTGGTGGTGTCAGACAACGTGAAAAAAAGCGTGAGATTGCAGTAGTAGCGTGACAGTACTTTGCAATACCTGTGACCCAGACGGCAAGTCAAAGGTCCTTCATTTATGCTGCGCAACACACCGCAATAAATCATTCAGTTGAGAGTTCAGTGCTAGTGGTGTGTGGTTACATCTCTACATCCTGGCTTTTTATGTGCATTATATTATGAAACATCAACCTGCATAAGTTGCAGTGTTTACCAAACCACAGAAAATTGTCTTCCCGAGATAATGCTGGGAAGCCTGCTTTCTTGAACTCCAACTCAAGGTATCTCAAGCTGTCGCAATAAATTTCTGAATTTTGTGATCTAATTTATCTATATGCTGTGCCTAGAGACATATCAATGAGGTCCACAACATCAACTGCACTTCAGTTATTCAAACTAAAAGCTCGGAGAACAAGCAGTTGTGTTCTTCCTGCTAAATATTATTTCAACCCTGTGAAGCTTTAACTAATATGCAGAATTATCACGTTTGTTAGTATTGGTAATAAAATGCGAGTCAAAATTCAAGCAAGACTCAATCCTTTCCTGACTGTCCACTCTGCAACTTCCATGCCCTTAGCCCACACATTGGTGGTTCCCTAACTTTACCTATGTTGATCACACAAGAAATTGCTCACTAAATCTGTGCTCCAAAAGAAGTTTAAGAAAACATTAACACGATGCAGTCAGCTCCTATTAAAGAGACCGAAAAAAGGAGAGCGAAATAAGAAAGGAATAGGCACAATCATTACTTGAAAGCTATTACGAGGCAACTAAAAATATTTACCTTGCCTTCAAAAATCAATAATCGAACCCCTATGGCAATGTTGATGGCGTTTCGCGCTGTCAGCCTTCCACATTGCCGGCGTATGGCAAGGACGCGCCGCGCGGTTGATGGCGTGCATCACCGAACGCAACAAATTTTCGGTCTTCATCTGGCTCTTACCATGTCTGGAGCTCTCAGGAATGGATCACGGCAGTCCGGAACTTTGAGCATGTGATCACGCAGGTGGCCTCTCTCGCCAGGATCTGGTCCTTCTAGAGCGGGTACGTCGGTTCCTGCATTATAGAGTGCGTACACGTCACACGGCTGTTTTGGGCAACAATCCAAATTATCTGACCATGGGGGAAAGGAGGAAACTCAGTAAGCCCGAAGTTGCGGAAGACGCTGTCAAGGTGCCTGAACATATCCCACGGGTCGCCGAACATTGAGCCTTCGTATGGGTTGTCGTCCCGTCCCAAACCACCATTGTCCGCGTACGGCGGCTCTCCCAAACTGCGCAGGAGTAACGACACTATATTATTTCTTGATGATCTTGAATATAAGCAGCTCAAACAATGACAGCTGCCAGTCGACATACACCAGGCCGAAACCAAGACGCAGGCAGCTCACCTCGGTTCCCTGCGCGGTGGAAAGCCCATGAAAGATCGAAAGAAATCGTGGAGGTTCATAACGTTCAGGTGCCTCTCAGTCTGCTAAAAGTGACGAAGTGCTCCCCTGACACATCAACGATCACCACCTGACGGCCTAGATTTTGAAGGACATCAATTAATTAAAAAACAGCTGCTCGAACGTCCTCACAGAAATTTCTTGAATGATGCAATCGCGATGATGCTGCTGCTAGAGAGTCTTCGATCGGCTGTGGCTCTCTTTGGCTTGGGGGACGATAGGAACGGCCAGCGGCCTAGAAGGCCGACCATGGGCCGACCAGCGAATCAGCACCCACTGCGGTTGCAAAATGCCGCGACGTCTGCTGCGACGGTCACTGCAGTTCCGCGGAAAATGTGCAAATGAGCTTTAGAAGGTAAGGTCCTACTTTTCACCGCGTCTACCATTTCACTATTTGGAATCGGCACAATGTGTTGTCATGAGTTTTTTTTAGTTGGCTTAGTGAGGGCAATCAGCCGTGGAAACACATTCCGCCCACTTGTGCACCTGTTTACAACCTACTCGCAGTCACCTCTTGACAGTTCCGTTCTTGAATGTCCTGTGCAACAGGAAACGGGACCATCGTGATCACCGTGTCCTGTTCTAAGATGGGTGTTGTTGAGGACGGAAGTCGAAGGCTTGTCGAGGAGGTCTACGGTAACCAAAGTCGACTACCGGTGCGTTGTAGAATTTCGAATGACTGAGGAAATCCTTTTACCTGCAGATTTGATAAAAGACATTCGTGACCCCGAGAAGCCTCACACACTGGAAGAGCTCGGTGTTGTCTCTGAGGAGGAGATAAGCGTCAACACTGATAGGGACGCCTACAGTTATGTGAGCGTCACCCTAATACCGACCGTGCCTCATTGCCACCTCGCTGCCATCATTGGTGAGCAGACAGAGGCAGTGTTGCTACTTTGAAATTTACCCTTCTTTTTTTTTTCATTTACACAGGGCTCTGCGTAAGGACAAAGCTTGAGGAAAACTTGCCTTACAATTTCAAGGTGCGTAGCACTACATGCTTAGTTGAAATTGTTGCTGCTAATAGCTAAACAGTGAAAAGGTGTAGCTACGTAGTGCGTACTAGCAGAAGAGCGCGTTTATTGCACGGTATATTAAATATTCGAACTCCTAGTTTCAATATAGCAGTGAGGGTTGCTTAAGTGTAGTCTGCAGAGTTTGCCTCATTACCTATGGATGCGTAAGTAACGATATAAAAACAGTCTGCCTTTTTTTTTTTTTTTCAGCTTGACATCTTCATTAAGGAAGGTTCTCACACAACTGCTGCTGAATGTAAGGCTATCATTCCTGCCCAATTGAGCGCTGTTCCCACAGCAGCACATATAATCTAACTCTTCTTGTGCAGGGACTGGACATTACTTGTTCAGTTGCGGATAACGTATCCGTGTATGAATGGAATATAGAAAACTCCAATCTTAACAATAGCTGAAAAACATGCAGTGATGTCGAATTTCACTTGCCTTTGCAGTGAGCAAGCAGATCAATGACAAAGAGAGAGTAGCCGCAGCAATGGAAAACAAGAACATTAAAGACATGGTGCAGAGCTGCGTCTCCTACGAGACCATGTAAAGGACTCTTCAGCTATGCTTACATGCGACCAGTGAACGATTACTTTCCCATTTCAGCCAGCTGAAACTACAAGGCGACAAGAAAATTTTTCATCTGCTCAATGTTTTTGCGGCCATGTCTTAACATTAAATACCACAAATTATTCACATTATTGTAGAAGTCTTGCCTTCTTGAACTGTGAAGGAGGTAGGCTGCTGCTGATGGTAAGTGCCAGTCTGAACAGACAGCTCTTGCCCATACTTACCAAGCCATTTAATACAAGAATACAATTTAACAGCCATTTAATACAAGAACAAGCACTGGCGAAGTGCAGCAGTGAACAAGATGAAGGTACTGACCAACAGAACACACTTGTGAACGAAAAGTTTTCGTGAACCCTGCCTGCAATTGTGCATGTGCCTGTAGCCAGCACTTGCTAGTCGTCAAGGAAGGCGCGTGCATCAGGTGGCACCTCTCCTGAGACTAATTGCAGTTTTGTTGCAAATCATACAATGCCCTGCATGGAATTGATGGAGACCAAGTTCTCATATGTCAAGAAATTCTTACATAGAAACTGTGACCCAAACACTTTAAGGCATGGTCATACCTGTCTGTGCCAGTGTGGTCTTTTCATGAGATTCCTTCAATCACATGCACATTGGGCGCAGGCTATCCAGTTCCTGCCAGGATACTCTTAGCAAAGGTACAAGATCACTGACTTCACTCAACATTGGAATCAACCCAGGTCCCTTCAGTATTCAGCACGTAAAAGATTTATTTCAACCCCAGAAGTCGCATTCACTAAATGCCACACACATCGACCACACCTTGAAGGTTGGCTCAGCCCAGTCTCCAAGTACAGGCAAATGTGTCGGAGCTGTCCTGGATTGATAAGACTTGACCCTACATCTACTCTCTTCAGCAGTAACGCTGAGTATGTTCACAATGCTTTTCTTAAGTGATTTGAACCGGCCTGTAGCGCATGATGCAAAGTGTGTTGGATGCTGGACACTGAAGCTACAGTGCAGTCTACATGTAACAGTGCTGGGCAGTTGGAAAATTAACTGTTATAGCATTGTTATACACAATTTCAATAGACAGTGCAGTATACATAGCTCTTTGTTATAGCTACTTATTGTCATGTGCATTAAGAACTATTGCGAGACTATGGAAGAGCACATGGCAGAGAAGTCTAGTTCTGATGACGCACTGTGGCCCAAATCGAAAGCACCAATATTCTGCCTGCTTCTGGCACCCACAGCAGGCGAATCTGCCTAGGTGGCCATCAAGAATGAAAAAAACAAATGGTGCATACTGTGCCATGCGCCACACATCAACACTGCGTTGCAGCCTAGAACTGAGCCAACTGTTCACCTTAATATCTTGACACGCCAACATTTAATGCGAGCAAAAAGCTGAATCAATTGTCGTCCGATGAACTCGGCCATGGCGTAGTGCACAGATATAGTATATAGTAGGCACAGACTACATTTAAGGAGGTTTTCAAAATGAAGCCAATCAAATTTGTTTGCATGAATTGGGTGTCAGCTAACGTGAAGAAGTGCATCGCTTTATTCAGTTACTTTTCATTTCAACCAGACTGCTCTCAAGGCTACTTACCAAGCACTCATGTATTCCCTTTCATAAAACTCTCATATCGTAAGTGCACAGCACCGCATTTCAAAGTCACTTGTAAAGTTTTTGGTGAGCACTGAAACAGCAGTCTTGAGCGTGTGAAGGTTTGTACAGACTTTTATTTACATGTGTTTGGCTCAAACAGTTAAAGCAGCATGCTGCATGCTTGAGAAATGCACGGGAAGCGGTGTTAACAAGGTATGACCAATCAAGGCCATGTCATTTGTCAAATTCTAAGCTACTTTACCAACAAATGGCTTTATAAATGTGCTTGTATATGCAATGGGAAACACTTGGCAGCATAAACCTTATGTTTTGTAGTGTACGAAATATTTTTTTTAACCGTGCTAGTGCAGTTACTGGCACAACACACTGCAATGTAACTTTACTGAAATTGCGGGAAATATTTTTTAAGATGACACACTTACAAGTCCTTTGTAGTTCTCATCTGACTTTGTTTGGAGGCCTGTCATTGCATAAAATTGTTGTATTTAAAAGGAGGTGTAAAATAATTAAAAGACTGCACATTCCCAGCAGGTTTAGCTGCACCACTCCAACTGTTGAACGAGGCCTTTTGCGCAAATATTTTTACAGAAACTACTACAGGGGACAAATCTATCCAGTACGATACCTGTATTGTTGGTAAATTAAGCCCAAGCACGAGATACCGTCGTAAATTGACGGCTGAAATGATCAAAAGGGGCACCGGTACATTCAACTTTGAACTTGTAACAGACCACAAAACACCAGATGCTATTAAAGTTAGCCAAGTCTTGCCAAATCGAGACCGGATGATCTCGTAAGCACCTGGCCAGTTCAGATCCAATGGCCACTGTGCTTCCAGCAGTGAGCAGCAGTGCACCAACCGAGCGCCCCCGTGTGTTGCACTCAAGGGCAACAACAACAAAGGAGTTTCATGTCACCCAGAGCCCCGTAGGACGGGCAGCCCCACTTTGCACCTTCTAGGATGAAAGCCCTGTGGCCAGCTTGCTCTGTACCAGCGAGGTCTTGCGTGGCGGCAGCGACTCCACTGTGGGGATGGTCTCCCCCGTGGGGTTCTGGGGGACGGCAGGGGGCACCCGTGGAACCACTTTCTGGCCCTTAGCCTTAGCCATGTTGTAGTCTCCGGAGTCGAAATATTTTTGCTGTGCACACGCAACAAAAACAGTGACATATTAAGAACAATGTTTCCTTTTCGAAGTTGCACCCAAACCACAGCACCGGTAGATTAGTACAAACTCACAAATTTCAATGTCATCTTGCATTTTGCATCATTTTAGGCCTGGGCAGGCACAAGAAGCTAAGACGGGAACTCCAAGCTTACCTTTCATATATGCATCTCTTCTGGCTAGCAGTAACCGACGTTTCTGGCATTCCATAAGTGTTATTCACCAATATAGTTTTACTTAGCATTCATTTTTAGAGTCCCTTCAAGTTTTGCAAGTATGTGCAGATACCAACGTAAAAGAAAACATGTAGACAAGCTGAGAAAGAAGCTTAAAAATTAAGTTATGGGGTTTTGCGTGCCAAAACCACTTTCTGATTATGAGGCATGCCGCAGTGGGGGACTCCAGAAATTTTGAGCACCAGGGGTTCTTTAACGTGCGCCTAAATATAAGTACACGGGATTTTTCGCATTTCGCCCCCATCGAAATGTGGCCGCCGTGGCCAGGATTTGATGCCGCGACCTCGTGCTCAGCAGCCTAACACCATAGCAAGAAAGAAACTTGACTGCAGCATTTAGGCAACTATGCGACATGGTGTACTGCTTGTTAAACAAGCCAATTACTATGCCAGAAACTTGTGCTTGCTCGGAAGGCAGGTATTGGTAGACAAATGCATAGTCCATCTCCATTTGTTTCACATATGCTGCAGCAGTGCTTTTAAGTGCATGAAACTTTCTGCCAAATCGTAGAGCAAGCTGTTCGTAACGTTTTAGTGCTTCAACCTACATCAGCGTCTGCTTAAGCCTCACTCACACTAGGCAGACTGGACACCGATTTTTGTCTACCGACTGTCAGCAACAGCGTTTTTATTCCTTCGTGACGGCACCTCTGTCGCACTGTGCCAATGCCAAGCTCTCCTCCGACTGTTGGCAGATTGTCAGCGTTAGTACAGCGTGACAGACACACTGACACGAAGGAAGAAACGCTGTCACCGAATGTCAGCAGATCGAAATCGGTGTCGGGTCGGCCTAGTGTGAGTGACCCTTTAGCAAGACTTCACGATTTCATTTTGCCCGATATATAACCTGCGTCTACAGTAGCTGGTCATTATTGGCAATATACCATCATACCAATATCATATCAAATGTATCCAGTGTGATCTGGTACATAGTTCCTCTACTTGGCATCTTATGGTAGGGTCTCTGTCCTAATTTCTCTTTGTTGAACATGTCCAAAAGTTGGATTCCTTGAAGCCTTGATTCATCACTTGTTGCACAAACTCATCTTGAAGTCGTTTTTGTTTCACTGTTTTTCTCACTGCTTCTGCATGGACTTCACACTACTGTTTATGAAATGCTAAAACTCTTATGTGAATTCTCACAGCTTTGTCTTCACCCACTCCATCTTTGGCAGTTCGTTACACTAACTTGTCTCAAGTCCTTTAAATTTTGGAATGCACATCTATCTTGAACTCTTTTTTGTTCCAAATTTTATCCGAATCTCTTCCTATTTCCCCAAGATGATTCCTACAAACTGGCAAAATGAATGTATCATTATGTGCGTTACTTACAAAATCCGTTTCCTAGGGCTTCGTTGCTTATCCTAGTAAAAGCATCTGGTGCTAAAACAATATCTGCAGGCTCCATATGACACGAAGCTTTTAGCTTGACATAATTCAACATGTTTGCACTGGTTAACAAAATACAGAAAAGACAATTTGGTGGACTTTGACATGTCAAGATGTAAAAGCGTTTCGGACACTTCCAACAGCTAACGGATGCACTAAGTTCTCTAATCATCAGCCCCACTTTCTGAAGAACAAGTATGTTGTGCGAGTCTCACCCCTTTGTTCAGTCGTTTCTGGAGGAATAAAGATCCTCCGGGCCTCGCGTTCGCCGGGTACTTGGACTTGAACTTTGCCTCTTCCTCCAGTTCTGCTTTCCGCATCGTTTGCTGTCAAAGGACAAGAATATGTCGGTTGACTTGCGCGACATGTTTCGACGCACAGCTACGCAAAGCAGCACTCCGCGCAGGAAAAAATTCTGCGGCATTATTAGCTTTAGTCGAGTGCCAAGTCACTGAAGCTGGAATAAAACGGCGAAAACGTGACTACATGGGAACGCAGCGCACAATCCTCGATCTATTCCACAGGTCACTACCGAGATTTCGTCGTTTCCAACGGAAGCAGCTCAGTAACGAACCGAGCAAAAGAAAATCTACAGACGTGTTGAATAAAGAATGGCCAAGCGCATGTTAGACATAAATAACTCATTTTAATTCAGCAAGTAGCTTATCATGAAGCAGTATACGGGAGTACAGGAAGCAGCATGGTATCAGGCGGCACTGGTTAAGTAAGGGCATTCAATACAACGTTGCAACTACGCGTTAGGTCTGCCCGCTACAGCCGTGGACAGTAAAAGGCTAGACGACGGAACCCACTTCTGTCCCGCAGGAAAGATGACATGGCCAACAATACTCAAAGTCGAGAGTGACACCCGTGAGTTGCGTGAAATCCCCTTTGAAAGTAATAAGTAGACCGTTACGAAGAAGCCGTTATTTGGGATAAGCCTAAGAGCGACGCTCTCACCTGTTCATCTTTCTCTGCATTTTCGGCACTTGCAGAACATCCTGCGCCTTGACTGTCATCAGTGGCCATGGCTTTACCAACGGTAAGCGAAAGCCACAGAAAACTCGGCAAAACAAAGTCTTGCTGCTAGGGAAACACAAGCGGTCGGACCGGTGAACGGTGATAACGGCTAGAACGGCGATAACGGCTAGGCGGCTGCTTTACCACAGAACACCTACATAGCTTTACGGCTTTGGATCCAGTGACAAGGAGGACAGCCAGAAAGAGCCGGTAGCACGTGACCAAAATACATTCATAAAAAATTCCCTTGTTATAAAGGCAGAATATGTAATAAACAAAGTAAAAGTCAATTAAAAACTCTGAAACTATGTAGTTAAGCCACAGACCGGGGAAAGCATAGCACAACCGCGCTCAAGCTTGCAGGCATTTTTGTGACGTGATCGACAACATTGAAGCACTCTAAAAACGTTCTTTATTCCATGTTCGAACGCCCGCGCACGCGTTCTTTTACCTGTTCCACTACACCATAGCTGTTCCATGTAGCTGATTTGGTTTTCACTTTGCCTTTCCTTTTTCTTTGTAAGTGCGGAATGGCCTGCCGCAACTGGTAAGCCACCACTGTGCGCTATTGTTCTCTGACATCAGATAAGGCTCTGAGGTCAAAAAACAAGAACGATAATGCCAAAGGCCCCAAAGGCACGGAAAAAGCTCCTGCTGGCTGCACCGGTCTCGATGCGATGGCCGACAGTTGACGACGAGTGTCGTTCCCGACTGCTGGAACGCTTCCGAAACATGACTGGAACCTGGGATTCGAAGACGCAATCTCATCTCGTACTGGGGCTGAACGCTACTGCTCGAGCTCTTGAACAGACCCATCTGTCAGCGCTGCTATTGAACTCTTCGGCGGATCCCCCAAGGCTCTTGCATGGACTCATCAGGCTTGCACGAAATCAAAATACGCCCGTACTCTGCGTCAGCGAGCTGCAGGAGTGGGTGCCCGGTCTAAATTCTTTGCTGGCGTTGGGTATGCGGCAATCGGCGCCCCCTTCGAAATCGGTTGACGATTTCTTGAACGCGGTGCGGCTGAACGCCGGTACTTGTTCCGAAAAAGTGTCTGGAAATGGAAGCACTGTGGAATCAAAAGATGGAAATGAAATCGTGGGCGAGACTGCAGTAACATCCGCAGCCTCCGAATCCACGAATGCCGAGTCGGCCATTAGTGCGAAAAGAACAAGTGAAAGCAAGAGTAGTGAGCTGTTCTCGGAAGATGCGAAAACTGCCAGCACGAAAACTGAACACTCGTCTGAAGCACAGACCGAAATATTACATTCAGAAACCTGCGCCACTAAAGATAGACTGACAGCATCAGTTGCTGTAGACATTGAGCTCTCTGAAGATGGTGGTTTAGGATTTCCAGACTATGAATGGGAATGCGGCAGCCTTGTTGAGGTAGTAGAATCGTCTTCGCATGCACCACAAAAGATAAAACCGGTTGCTGTGCATTCTGCCCACCAAGCGTCATGTTTAGCCAAGGCTAACATCAAGCAAGTTTTCTCAAAAGGGAAGTTGAAGACTAAAAAAAAGCGTGGAGTACTTAAGGCAATCAAATAAGTTTGAAGCTTCATCAGTGTGAACAGCCTTTCTGGTGTGTACATGTGCATTTGGTCACGAGTTAAGGCACCTCAGAAGTATCATTTGTGGAGGAAACAAAAGTTCTAATTGCATGCCGCCAAGACATAATAGCGACACAAGTGTGGCATGGCTTATGGCATGAGAATATAGAGTGATGTTATTGTCGATCCAATGATGTCACATAGTACGATGCAAAAGAACTTGTGCCCACTCAAGAAACCACAGGCGAGTGTAGAAAGCATGAAACCATCGTATCATCCGACTATGGTGCATCGGCTATAAGTGTACATGGGACTGTGTGTGTATGTTGGTGCTTCTTTTTTCTCTCCCCCTCTCTCTTCAGGGTTGTCTTGTGAGCCAGTAAATTAATGGCGTCATAATGCACTGTCATTTATTGGTACCAGAGCTGCAATAATGTATAACACCTTGTCATTCCCAATATTGCATTGTCATGAGCTAATCACAGTGGTTGTTGGTTCTGTATTGACCATGGTCACTGTTGTCCACTCAAGAAATGACAAGACGGCAAAACGTATTGATGCGAGGAGAAAGTCGGCACATGCTGTTTATTTCTTGGACACTACACCAACAGCATGGATCACAGCAGATTATAGATTATGCTTACAGATTGCAGTAATACACTGAGAATAACATCACTGCAAGATAAAACACGGGGAAAGCGAGATGGAAATTCAAGAGGATCAGCAAAACAAGAACAAGGTAAAAGCGGGAGCCATCATTTCAACGAATAGACTTGCCAAAAAGTTGGCTCCCACTTTTACCTTGTTCTCGTTTTGCTCATCATCACTGCAAGACTCCTTTCCAGTATTTGCATTTTCTTTATTCTGTATTAACTTGAGTGTGGCAACTACAGAGAACTAGAGGACACGTAAATAAGAGGACAAGGCTTTTTCTGAAAATTTTATGTCCTGCGCATGCTGTGGCCAATGACTCAAGACATTTGTTTACCTGTAAGCAATTTTTTCTGAGAGACTGCATGCCTTTTTTATTATTACTCAATGCAGAACACCAAATAGCTCACTACCTAAAACACTGATTTTTGGCCGAAACACATGCTAAAATTGCAAGTTTGAAAATCGTGTCAATTTAGACATGTTAAATACAATGAATGCCTAAATATGGTGAAACATTAAAGCGTACAGTGTGCACAAGATATTCACCATTGAATAAAAACAAGTGTACATGAGCGTGAAGGTTGTCATGTCAACTTACGTAGAGTGGGACAATGCACATCTTGAAATTGTGCAACAGTGCAATCTGTACAATGCATAGAGCAACATTCTTAAATGAAATTGCATCATGAGAGTAAACAGGGCACCCAACAAAGCACGACTGAGTGCTGAGGATCACCAGCATTACAAGAGAACAGCATTAAATGACTGTGGATACAGAAGTATTTGTGTCAATAGTGCTAACAATTGCTCAAGGGTTCTATGCAAGTGATAACATTCAGCTAAATTTGGACAGCTCCAAAAGCAATGTTGTGTGGTATAATTTTGATGTGCACCTTCTCACAAATATTTTTGAAATGAGTGAAGCAGCGCAAATACTTAAAGGGTCTGACAACCAATTTTCATGGTACCATGTTTCTTTTTTTTTCTTTTCTTTTTTTTGTGGAAAGCTTATTAGAGTGTCTACTCATGAAGTGGCAATGCGGACAACTCCGTGGAACAATTTTTATCGGAATTTTTCTATCTGCAGTGAGGAAGCAGTACATTGGAAACATGCTGAAAAGTAATAGGTGAGCACAATAGCAATTATATGCCAGCATTGATGGGAGGCAGATGACAAATGTGGCCGTAGCTGCGAGAATGTATTGTTCTATTTATCAAGTCGATGTTCCTGCGATTCATGCTCTCTGAAGTGTTAAATTTTTCTCGTATAATAGATGCGTGTTTTCGTGGTTTCCTATCCAACTGCTTTGGTCACTGAACAATCAAGAGTGTTTTTTAGCTTTTTAGCCAAGCCAAGTTAATTTTTTGTAAGCAAAACAATGCTTTTACATGTAATACGTAGTTCAGCATGTTGCTGCAGCCACGCATATGCTAATATTGTAGTGCTGGTACCCATTTACAGCACAACTAGTCGATCGCATTTTGTATCTCACAGGAAGACCCCATAACCCTGTGTACTTACTTGCAAACTCGCACGCATAGAACAGCATATGTTCCGCCACGCATTGTGGGACACGTGCGCCGCTCGTTAAAGGCACACGGATATGAACTATACAAACTGCAACTTTAAGCCACAAGTGTGTTGTATTTAATAACGGCTGACTTACGTACAGTAATCGTGTACACTACATCTGCTGTAACAAGACTTAACTGCCCGGCCACACCATTAACTGCTTTTTGTGAATTCCTTTGCCACTTTAAAATTGTAATTCCTGCTTAAATTGCAAACAGCATGATGGATCCTACCACTGTAAATCATGGTCATTTCATTTCCATGAATGTCTTCCAACACGTTCTGGCCAGTTGTCAGTCCCTTTAACATTAGCATGCAGCCGAAGCGTTGCGCTCCACAGGCCTTAAGTTCAAGTTCAGAATACACTTCTATAGTAGACTGTGTGCTTATGTTGCCAGGTATGCAAGCATTTTTGCAGTTTACTTATTCAAGAAAGCTTTTCAGGGCGAGTGTACTTTGCCACAACTAAAGTATCCCCAAACCTCCAGTGCAGAAACTTGAATGAAGACTACCCATGATACAAAAAGAACAAATTTGGTAATGCCAAAACACTCATGCATATATGCACACAACTGCACTTGCTATTGCTATTAATTATCCTGAGCATACCATCCTTTACTCCAAACAATTACATCATGGAAGTAATGGAAAAACTGTGCTGACAAAATTTTATTACTCTTCATGGTCTAAAACTGTGAGCAAGCTCCAGCTGCTGGAGATGTGGGCTGGTATAATGTAACAATTCTTTCTTTTTTTTTTTACTTGATTCCATTCCATTATTCACGATTCCAGTCAAGGCGGCCGATTTTGGTTATAACGTAGGTGGGTAGCTGCTCTTGCAAATGACTAAGAATGGAAAGAAAAAGAATTGTTGCATCATTCCGGCCCAGGTTACTTTAACAAATGCATGAATTGATCAGCTGATAAGAATGGCTGTACTAATGAAAGACGACATTCAGCAACAACTCACTAGTTGTACCATATTTGCATGAATATAACCTTTTTGTGTGTGCGTGTGGAACCACTAGTCAAAGTACACCTCAAGTTTAATATTCCAGACAGTACTCTCAATATAATAAGATAATTTTCACAAACTTTTGCTCTTCAAAATGCAGCACACTCTGCCACTGGGCAAGTAATCTTTGCAAAAAAAGCCACCCTCATAATGGCAGAGGGCGAAAGTGTTAGACTGGCGAGTGCACATGCTGAAGGGATTTTCAGGCCAGTTACAGTAATATAGCTTATCTGGCCACATTAGGTCCAGTAGCCCAACTCACTTTAACAATTCACATTCATGCAGCCTTGCTGGACAACACAACTGTCCTGGTGTGTGCTCAGCCAGCTAATGAGTGAAGAGCACTGTGCATTTAGAACATGTGAACCATTTTAGCATAGCATGCTGTGATGTGTGATGTGATGCACAGTATAACCCATTTGCACAGGCCCCAGCATATGTGCTGGTGCTTTCTAGGCAAGCATTGTGCTAATGATTTGCCAAACTGTCCTATTATAACACCCATAGGTAAAGGTGTATAATGCATTGTTAGTTCATGTTTGCATTATAGTTGTAAGAGTACAACATTTCTTCATCTTCTAAGGCTTAAGTGATGCCTCCTTATGTTATGTTCATGTAAATATGGTGGTCTTGTACACTTCTCATAGTATTGTGTTTGTTTCACACTGTTCGTTGAATAACCTTCGCGAAATGATACTGTTGGAGCAATGCAGAATCAGCAGTGACATCATAAACGCATGCAGTTATTATGGGATAAATGAACACAAAAAGTTTCAGGCTGGTAATGTTAACATGAGATGAAGTGGCTATCTATAGTATTGACTACACCCGAGTCGTGCCCCACTCTGATAGAGCTAGAAATATAACTGAATGCCAGTTTTGTTTTTTGGAATGTCACTGAGGTTGTGACAAAACCAATGATAAATGCAGTAATGGCTTAATGAACCAGTCATCTGTTTCTGTTGCACGTATTTTAATACAGTCTGCCTTTGTATGGTAGGTGTTTCCTGCTTTTTGTACGTAAGAATGTTTTTAAAATTATCAATTATTTCTTTCTTGTTTGATTGCCATTAGTCCCAGCAGAAGACTTCAATTCGCTGGCTTTCAGTTATTTATTTAATTTGCCTCTAAAACTATCGCTGTGATGTTATTACCAATACTATGTGGAGCTGTTTAGCTTTAACATAATTCACAGCTAAAGAAACATTTGATCACTATGGACAGGTGCATTATTACTCGTCTTGCTTCAAAATTATACTTTACTGCTGCAATGCACAGATAATAAAGACATATGAAAAAGTTTGCTAGTAAAGGAATCAGAAGTATTGAAGAATATTGTTACCCCAGAAAAACTTAGTATTGTAAAATAGCTACACTTGGTGACTAGATTCTGTAAACTGACTAGCTGCGCACACTATGTGGCCTTTATTGTCAAGCTGTAAGCACTCGCAATCATTTTCACACAGAAATATGTTGCAAATAAAACCTTGCTGATTGGATACACTACAATAAAAGCGCTACAGGTAATAATGTGCTGCCAACATTCATGGGTGCTGATCACGTGGAACCCACTTGCAGATTGGCAACACACAGTGTGCGGCAGAGCCAGCAATACTGCTAGGTAAAATATCATCTTGAGTTATGACCAAGCTGATCTTGTTACTTTATGAAAAGAAAGAAAGAAAAGGAACAGTGCAGACTGACAAACTGTCTGCAAGTCCAACAACCATTTGATAGAAAAGGAACAATCTTGAGACAGTGCTAAAAACAGTCCGCGTAAAATGACTGTGTAAAATGTAGTAAAACAAGTGGCACCAGGCAAGCTATGGTTTCACAATGGGAACCGCATCCTCTTCCTCATCTTCGTCAATGAGCGAGTCTGTGCTGCCACTGCTGCATGGAGCACGCTTCTTCTCCCGGACATGCCTGTTGCAAGAAAGGCAGGCCAAAATGAACATCCGGACACCTTGCAGAAAAGGCAAAGCAATCGCTTATATGAAGTTTTTGCAGCCTTAGCAATTGTGTTTTTGTGCGGCGCTCACTCGCACAAGTAGGGTTAAGAAAGTCAATCCTGATGCAAGTGTCGTTCATGTTTAAACTTGTTTGAATTCATGCACAAGTTTGTTACAGAAAATTATATAACTTACGTAATTACAGTGCCTTGCCAAATGTTGCATGAGCCACTCTGTATGCCGACTAAATCAAGCGCAGGAATGATGGGCAGCATGTGGGTTTCCCCAAAACTTTTTGCTCAGGCTTCAAATAGCTCTGTCACTTCTTATATTAACCTTCTTGAAGTTGACATATCATTGCAAGTTTGTTATGGAAACAATTAGCCTCACTTAGCCCATAAGCACTAGTACTAATCTGTCTTCAACATGTTACAGCGAAAAGCAAATGTTTAGAACATGAAAAATTACCCAACGGTGAATGTTTCTGCCAAGGATTCATCTAGTTCTAAGGCGCACCTACTCTAATCACTTATTTTAGGTACAGAAAGTGACGTGCTCACATGAATTAGCAGTTTAACTAGTCTTAATAATAGTTGCTAGAAAAAGAAAAAGCATAACTAAACCACAGAGAACAAAATATTAAAGCAGATCCCATCTCACGATGACGGTCGACAATAACGCACTAGCTTTGAATCAATATAGCAACATAATCTATTGCCACCATCAAAATGAGGTGTGTATCAGACGTGTATTGTAGTGGGACTCCTCTTTTGCACTTCCATGAGAACACTCGGCACCATCTAGTGCCGCCACCACAAAGCTTGCGCTTGGCCTCTGAAATGCATGGCACCTGAGAACTGTGTCATTTAGCAACGGGGCTCCTTTACTGCACTTCTTTCTGAACACGGTTCACCACCTAGTGGCACTGCTGCGAAGTCCATGCATGGCCTCCGGAACGAGAAACGTAGTGCACTGGTGCCTGCAAACGCTGAGAATTGTTCTGTCGCTTGCTGCACACTCAATGGCACTCAGTAAACCAAGTTGGTGGAAGGTTCATTGAAAAGCAGCACACGTCTAGTGCGTTCATGGCACGGCTCAGCATTGGCCTGAAAAGCATTAATTGAAACAAGGGTAAATTTGAAAAAGCATACCGCCGACACACATCCAGTAGTTCAGCACAAGATGGGCCCAGCTGCATGTCACCTTCAGCTGTGAGTTCCAGACGACTAAGTCCTTCACAAAACTGTGTTCCCAGCTCCTCAAGCTGAGCCACACCTAGGTGATAACCCTGCAATGAAGGAGCAAATAAATAAAAAATAAATAAACCATACTTCCATAAACCATAAACTTCGTTTCTGGCACTTCTGGCAGTCGCAGAAAAATAAAAAGATGGTGCAGGCTTCACCTGATTATTAAGGCAAACCTTTAGAAGTAGTACAAGTGTAAATATGGCTGAAACCTGCTAATCAGTTAAACTTTGATATAACGAAGTCAGTAAAATCGGCAATTTGCTTCGTTATATCGAAATTTCATAGCATTGAAATTCGGCCTTTTATGAAAGTAAGTACAGTCGCTGGTCAAACTGCTTACATGGGAAGGGGTCGCACAATTTTCCGAATTATCGGGCAACCGAAAAATGCTAACTTGAATCGGAAAACAATTCCCTTTGATAAATTTAGGAGTCGGCGACAAATTATACAGTTTCATGCTACGTACGCTGACGATATCTTCACATCGGCGGTACGAATAAGCAAAGCCAGCCACGCTTTCGCGTGCACTCTGCCCCTGCGGCTGATAGCGTTGCCCGCACTGGGGCGACGCTATCAGGAAAAGCGCCGTCAGTGGGGAGTGAATGCTTCGTCTGCCTCTCGATCCATCCAACGAGTCACCAAAACTCGAAATTATGCAACCTCCAATACTAAAAGGGCGGGAAGACAACTTGCATGGTGCCACGTCATCTCGGCATGCCCACTCTTTGCACACGCGGCAGATTGCCTCTAAAGCATAGTGTGCAGTTGCGTATGCGCTAGGCTGCGCTTAGAGCCATGCGCAGCCACGACCGACACGAGCGCCAACTTACCCGCCACTCTGCACTCCCCCGCTTCCTCACGCGCATGCACTTGATCGCATTACCATGAGCGAGCTCCCCTCCCTCTGTTTCCCTTTGCTCGCGCAGGAAGGCGTCACTCGTGAAGCCACCATCCTGTCACCCTCGCACACTTTCACTAGCACCTAAAGCACAGGGCGCGATAGAATCTTATCGCACTTGGACTTTATACGGAACATGATGCGATTCCACTTAGGCGGTCGCAAAAGGTGCGTTTGCAAGTACCCGCTTTTAATTCAATAATTTGACCATCTGCGTCTGTGGAAGTTTCCATTTTGTCTCTGCATTTATTTGCGGCAACGGTTAAATTTCGTTATACTGAAATTGCATACAAACACTTTGTTATATTGAGGTTCTAAATACATGATGTTCTATAAACAAGAGGTTATGAAAAGTTAAATACTTTGTTATATCGAAAATTTAATTATATTGAAGTTCGTTATATTGAGGTTTAACTAGGTTCTTTGGTGATACCTTTCCCTGATTATAATCTTTTGGAAAGTTCAGACTCATAATGGCATTAGCATTATATGCTTCCCAGCTGCTACTATTTATTCCTGTAGTCATGTGAAAACAACTTGGAGCATGGTGCACACCTTGCAGAATGCAGTGATAGCTGAAGGCCCTTCATGCATTCTTTGATGTCAAATACCACCCATCTATATGCATGGCAAACAAGTTTTTCAACTCAGTCTGTTGCTTTAATCATAATAGTCATCACTTCAGCAACAGACATTGATCATCTACAGTAAAACCTTGTCAGTGCGTAGTTGGCAGGGAACGTGAATCAGGTATGCACTGAACTATACTACTTAACCAACAATGGCAGATAAGTGGCTCTAAACTAAAGAACTTCGTCTTCTCACTCAAACACACGCAGACAAGTTTCATTTGCAAGCAGGGAGCAAAAAAATCTGTGGTTTTCACTTGCCGCTACGGCGGCCTTGCAGCAATGACAGCATCCTTAAACTCAGCAAGGCCACGAGCCAGTTTCTCCATCAGGCCCCACTTATCTGCGAACGCCCTCATGACGGTCAACGCACTAGCCGCGTCGGATACGAAAGCAGGGTGTCTACCAACCGGGAAAACCGGGCATTCTCAGGGATGTCAAACAGTCTGGAAGTACTCAGGGAATTTGTGCTTCTATCAGGGAAAATTAGCTATAACTTTATTGAAAGGGAACGAAAGTAGTGCAAATGCTGGCATGAGTAACAGAGAGAAATAATAACGAATCATCTTTGACACCGTGTCGTTGGCTGGATGAGTAGTCAGTGTACATTCAACGACCGCTCTTCCAGACGCCTGATTTTTGGGACGTGCCCGATAATTTGGACGGCTTCAAGGCACCACCACGTGCCCCACAGAGTCCATGCATAAGAACGTATGAGATTTTGGACAAAAGAAGCCTTCGCCGTCTGATGTTCTGGCCTTTTCGCCGTGACCGCAGGTCCGAAACAGCATTAGTCAAAGCCATCACCGCCAACATTTTCATCATCTCGCCGCATTGAACCAGCACCCTCGCACGGAGACGTTGTCATCTCCTGACTGTAAGTTTACCATTATCATTGAAAAGGAAGGTGTACAATCGGTGCATTTTACTGGTGCTGACATAGGGGGTAGAAACTTGGAGACTGACAAAGAAGCTTGAGAACAAGTTACAGATCGCGCAAAGAGTGATGGAACGAAGAATGCTAAGCATAAGATTGAGAGACAGAAAGAGAGCGGTTTGGATGAGAGAGCAAACGGGTATAGCCGATATTCTAATTGACATGAAGAGAAAAAATGGAGCTGGGCAGGTCATGTATTGCGCAGGTTAAATAACCATTGGACCATTATGGTTACATAATGGGTGCCAAGAGAAGGGAAGCGCAGTCGAGGATGGCAGAAGACTAGGTGGGGGGATAAAATTAGAAAGTTCGCGGGCTCTAGTTGGAATCGGTTGGCGCAGGACAGGGGTAATTGGAGATCGCAGGGAGAGGCTTTCGTTCTGCAGTGGACATCAAATAGGCTGCTGCTACTGCTGATGATGATGATTATTATAATGATGAAACTGGGCTCAGCATTGCAAGTTCACTGTATTGGTGACATCATAAAAGAGGTACTAAATCAGTGTTTGAGAAGGAATAATGCGGAAAAGCAGCATACTCACAGCATACATGCCCTGGTCACATCCACCTGTGGAGCACTCGTATGTGTAGCTTAGTCGAATACCAAACTGGCGCCAGGCTGTCACTCGGGCTGTTGACTCCTTACTCCGTTCCACATCAAAACAACATGACTCATACGTGAAAGCAGGGCTCACCTGGTGCAGGATCGCAGCTAGCACCTGCATGACACACAGCTGGTTGTTCTCACAATGCTTTGTGCAATCTACCAACCTTGCTGCAAATATATTCCATGTACACAAATGTAATGTGAGATTCTCTATGTTTTTTCAGACCTACTAGCCTAAGAAAGCACCTCACATTATATTCTAAACCGTGCTCCACATAAAATGTGGCGACAAGCTATACGTAGGACTGCTGCACACTTACATAGTTAAACCATCTCCGAAGAGAAAATAGTCTTAGCAGAGTTCTAATACCAAGTGAAAAAAGTGAATGAAAATGGGTCGCAACACACAACTAAGCAGGGAAGGCAGAATATGAGCAAAACAGTACCTCAAATAAATTACACAGCATGAAGGCCAGCAAGAAGGCCAGAGAGAAAAGCAACATAAAAACGTCTGTCAAGAAAAAAATAAGAAGGCATAGAGTTGTTCTGAAGTTTCTTCCATGCTGGCGATAGGGCTTGCTCTTCAGTTCATCCTGCCACAGAATAAATACGTAAAGCTTGGCGCACACATTCATAACTTTGCTATCGAAACTGCCTCTCCTATTGAAATTCCATCATTGGAAATAGAATAAGACTCTAGGACACACTTCATATTTACAAATGAAAACAGCAAAACAAATATTTTTGCAAGTTTTCAAGATACGATTTATCATTCACAGCAAACAAAAATTACCATCTCTGTTTTGAAGAATGTGTAAGCATGTTACCATAAAAACCGGAATAGAAGTCGAACTTTTTTCAAAAAACCATTGCGAAGAGTCGACCCTCGTCTTATATACTGAACACTGGCAGAAAAACTACGGAAGTCTTGCAACAATCGGCGGATGAAGTAAAGAGCTGCCTTCGCCATCGCCATCAGCAGTAGCGCGGCGTGGCGACATTGTGGCACCGCCATTGCATTTACATTGTCACAAAGTTATATTGGTTAAAGGCTGCTTTTTCACATTTTGTTTCAAAATAGGCGGAAGCCGACAGCAATTCACCGTCGCCTTCAAGAAAAAGGCGATTGAGTGCGTGGAAGCCCACGGCAACCTCGCGGCACAGCACAAATTTGGAGTATCCGAAAAGAGCATTCGGTACTGGCGGAGGCAGAAGCAGCAAACCAACAGAAAATGTCATTCCGTGGGTGGACCGCAGAAATGGAAGACAAGGATGCGGAGTTCGTCCGAGAGCTGCGTGTAAGATCGCTGCCTGTGACTGCCGAATGCATACGTTTGAAAGCGGTAGAGATCGCGCGTGCCTCTGGACTGGGCAGCGAGAAGCACTCATCATCCGACTCTAGTTCAGACGACTCTGATCAAAGGCATTGCTCTGATTAAAAGTAGTGCTTGCGCACTTCATGCCCTTCTGCGTACTGTACACCCGGCCAATTTTTAACAGTATCGCGCAACCATCGACCTGCGTGTTTGTCAGCACTTTATCATCACGGCACAGAGCGGCGAAAAGTCGCCGCTCAGCGCCGTCAATAAGGTGCTGACAAGCATGCGGGTCGATGGTCGCGCGATACTGTTAAAAATTGGCCGGGTGCACATGCGAGCAGCATTTAAATAAATAATGTTACTATTGTGCATGAGTCGCATTTGTTTCAAGGTAAGGGTGTCTTTCGGTACTTTTGCCATTGAAGATTTTTTTCATTTTTAGAATTCGTTAGTTGGGGGTCGACCTATATTCCAGTCTGACCTATAGTCCGGTTTTTACGGTATATTTCATGTTATGTCACTAATTTTCATTACCACATTTATCAACCAAACGAATGACTCAAATGCATTTCTTAGATTTTGTCGATATTTGTTGTCACACTTACACGAGGGCCCAAGCCTCAGTCACATTATGAATGGCTTGCCACATAAGGACAAGGCACTTTATGTGCTCAGTTTTACTTTTTGAGCACTTAGGAGGCACAAGACTATTTGTGACCCTGAAGGAGGCCTGGCTGTAACCTGTATAATGTCACTTACAGGTGCTACATGGTTAGTATGTTTCATTAAAATTTGAAATAGTACAAGAGCTACAGAATAGTATTGTTACAAGGCACTTCTGTATGACAATATATATCAAACACCTACCTCACATATATCATCATCTTCTTGCGGTTTGTCGTGGAGCAACCATGAACGAGACGGCGAGCAACCATAGAGGAATGCATTGAAGTGTCGTGAGTGGCCATGGAAGTCGCACATCACCTGTAGCATCGATGTAACACGGTCCACAGAATCACAAATGAGAATTTGTATCTGGCATCACAAACTTTTAGAGGTGAAAAGCATCTTTCTACAAAAATATTTAAATAGTCCATACACAATTTTCAACCAGTCTTATGCAACAGTAGCAGCTAGGTTAAGCTTTGGAATTTTAACGCGACAGCATTAAGGGCCCCGTGTCATAGAAAATCAGGTGTTGGCGCCGGCATCAGATGTTGTTTTGGCAAAAAGATTTTCAAACCACCCATACCCAAGCCCTCCATGTGGTGCAAGGAAGTTACTGAATTGTATTTTTCAAGCTAAAATGCGAAGGAAAATTGTAAAGTATGACTTACACACAACCTACAGACATGATAGCTCTCGGATTGTAATTTGAATACTATATGAGAAAACATAGCTACGTTGCACAAAATTTAAACAAACCCCTTTTCCAGCGTTTCTACCATCCAGAGATCGGCGCCAGCATCCGCAATTCGCGCACGCCGGTGCGTGAATATCTCGTGGTCCAGGGAGTGGTACGCCCACTTTCTTGAAATACGTTTAGATGGCGCTCGCCTCCACCGCATCACGGCCCACGCAAGAGGCCACATTTCTACCAGAAAGCCCGACTTTGTGCATAGCGTTCGCCTCAAGCATTTCAAGTAAGCATTACGGTTACAAGTGCTGCAGCTGCCGGGAAGCGTCAGAAGCAGTTGGGGATCCTTTAATGCTATCACGTTCCACTCTTAAAGGCAAAGCTTAAGCGACCTCCAAATTTTTTTATGGCGATTTAACATATTTCGAGGCAATAAAGCTTTAGCTTTCTTACAGCGATAAAAAACAGGAAACTGTAAAGTTGCACATTAAGTGAGACAGGAAACATGTTCTGTATGAAATGCATTAATAAAGGATATAATGAACACACAATGGCTCAAACCTCCCATGTGGCTTTTTATGACATCTTACTGACTGTTAGGCAAAAAACACATTCATGACGGTCAAATTTTATAGTGTTCCAACAATGGCAGAAGTGTGGCTTGAAATTAATACTCGTAGAGCTTGCCCACCAACTCTATTTCTGATCTATATTACCGATTACATAACCATATAAAGGGATCTCAAATTCACTTAACAACTGACCAGCGGAGTGTGTCCTTGGTGTGCCAAGTAGACAAGAAGTGCCTTGGTGTGATAGATTGTGGGGTGCAAGTCTGGGTCTGGGAATGACCACTGCCGGTTCAGATCTTGGCCTGCCAACGAACAGCGGTGGCTGCACAAGAACAGTGAGGAAAGATGCATTTATTGTATTACCACAGTCAAAATGCTTCGTTTCACCTAAGCTTCTTTTTTTGTTTTGTTTTGTTTTTCATTTCAATGAGTGTTGACTTTTTCATGGTTGTAACTATTTCTTGTGTGTAAATGGTGAACTTAGCTCATCTGTGCACTTTGGCCAGATAACACAAATTAGTTCAACTTTTAAGGCATTTTCTTCTTTTAGGCAGTGTACAACATGTCTACTGTTTTCCCACAGCTTTGGGTTTGCTCAAACCTGTCATTTCACTGTCCATGGAGACATAAGGAAATGTTCAGTACGGTTCACTCTTAGAGAAAACACATAATTTGTATATTTCACCTTCGCTAACGATTACAGCTGATATATGGCATGAAGGCCTGCAGGTCATTTTTGCGTGCAACGTACGCCTGCCTAATGCATCATATTAGCCACTTTTTCTTGAAAAGGTTCAAGAAGTGCTACGGTTATATTGCAATTACCATTTCGGTGCTCCCTTTAAGAATGAACCACACTGTACATGAAATGGCAGGAAATTTAGCTAGCCATAATGAAGCACCCACTATCATATACACATAACTTTTTTACCAGCGATACCTCTTTGTTTTTCTGTACCTAATGTAAATTAAGTGTAGTGGTACAGTAGTAATTAAGGTATAGTGTTAGAAAGTGTAGAGTGTTAAGTTAGCACACAAAGTTAGAACATTCATTTCAAAGTTATATTAAGTTAGAAGGTTAAGTCATTTCCATGCTTCCATACAATGATGTGACAAATATAAAACAGCAGGAACATGGTCACACTGCCATAAGACCAAAATGATCTAGGTCTAGATTGCAACATGAAGAAAGGAAAAGCCTTCCTTACCATCCATTGATGACACCATCAGGGTTCAGCATAGGCACCAGCTTGAACACAAAGGTTTCACGGACTCGCTGTGCAACTGGCTTGTCACTCAGAAGAAAATCTATTATTCCTGAAAATAACAAGAACAGCTGTAGTGGCCACACTTTTGCAATAATAACTAATCACTAGGATGACAGCACATTCTTTAAAAACCTCATTCAGGTTGCACTTTTTGTTTCGAGTTATTAATGGTGAAGTAATAACATAAAGGGACCCTGAAACGATTCTGATGATTCTCTACCAACGTACTGAGTCGTTAGACTAGGTCCTTCTGATCATTAATTGACGCATATAAGTGCTCCGCGTAAAGCGTATAATTTATTAAGTTTTTAAAATAACACATCGCTGCCGACATCAGCACACTGCTCGGCAGAATTTTAAGCCTTCCCTACCCATATGACGCAAATCACCCATATTCAGCGTCAGCAGAGCGAGCTATCCGATTGGCTGACCAGGGCGCGTGATAGATAATTTTTCCAACTTTATGGTAAACAAATGATGTTCGTAATAGTTGGCATGTTAGTTAATTTGTTTTTATAAAAGGAAAGTAACATAAAGGGAATGCACAAGAGCCATTTTTCAGTACACTTAAGCACTTCCGGCACACAGCAAGGGTCGTCTGCTTGTGTTACAACGTGCTCAGTCTTTGACGAGAGCTCCACCGTCAGTGTCGGTCTGTCTTTTCGCGAGCGCTGATTAGACTTTCTTGCATTGTGGACTGCAAACGTAGCGACTGGCAATATGTCAAGCTGTGACATCGTGTCCCTCGGCAAGCCAGTAGACGAGCGGACTGGCTGCAGCGCATCAGACTGCCGCTATCCGATCGACGCCAGGATTTGCGTGATTGCGGCTGTCACTTTACACCGGAAGATTACAAACACAATAGTGTTTCGCGAGTCCGGTGTTAGGGTAAATGCAAGCGCAAGGGGACAGGGCCTGGCCGTGTCCCCTTGCATGTCATTTCACGGGATGAACAGAAGTGCAAATGTGAATGGTCTGCAAGGTGCAGTCACCTGGTGGCATAGAGCTCAACCACACACAGTAGCAGTAACAAAATGTATTCTTCTTTGCTGCTGGTGTAAATTTTTTGCAGGAGTGTAATTGTTAACACATTGTTTTTGTAAATGTTTAAAACGTTTTAGACATGGTAAGAGCAATATTAGCTCTTTCTTTGGCTGGTTAAGCTCTGCGCCAACAGGTGGCTGGACCGTGGAGACTGATCAGGCAGCTCACGTACGTATACGCTAAAGTTCCTTCATCAGCTTAATTTTATACCACCACCGTTCCATCGAAACGTTCAGCTAGTGTGTGGTTACCGGAATACCAGACACGTTCAGTGCTGCGACAGAATGCTCACAATGCACGTCGCTTCGATAGCTCTCTCTTGGGTTCGACGGCCAAGTGGCTAGCGGAGAGGTTTCGCACGGGCGGGGGCAGGCTCCAAAACAACCGGAAGTGGACGATGTGACGTCGCATCATGACGCAGAACCAGTGCAGGCGGAGCTTAGCCCCTATCACTCGGCGAACGAGTTGAGGAGGAAAGACATGGCTAGGGAAGAGGGTAACTTGTAATTGCTCGTAGCTCCATTAATACATAATGCTTCACTTAAACTGTGATGCGAATGAATGTTCTACATAAGCTGTACCCTACATGTCTACAAAATTTGTCCGAACTGTTTCAGGGGCCCTTTAATAAGAACTGCAAAAGCATATTTTTATAGAAGCAAGCACTGAGACACCTAATGGCCAAAAGGCTACAAATGCAACCAAAGAGAAACATGCATATTGCAGTGAAACCTTGTTACTATGAGCACCAGATTAACGAACTCCTCAGATTAAAGAACTTTTCAGAAATCTCGCACTGACTGCTCATAGTTTCAACATAATAATGTGTCAGTATTGCAAACTTCAGAATACAGACCTTTTCAGAATAACAATCGTCATTCAATTTCCATGTCATGTTAACAATGACTCATTACTACGAATTAATATTCTAAATTTCGAGGATTCTTAGGTTTTAGTGTATCTTTCACTTCAACCGGAGTGCTAGGCTTGCAGACGACATGGCATAGAAAGCGGACACCCTGCATCTTGCTACTGAACACGGTGGAGAAATATGAGAGGTGTATGAACCGCGTGGTGGTGCCGTGAAGAGAGCATCTCCACAGCTCTATAGTTTCTGGTGCTCAGCCGGTGGATGTTGCGAGTACTCCGGGCCTGCGTGTAATGGGGGAGCGGGGGGGGGGGGAGGGGGCATCGTTTACATTGAGCTAATGTAAAAATTAGACCACGTGGTCCTTTTATGCGTGCTTTCTGAGAAATGTGTTCAGTTATTTAGTGCTTAACGGGGTAAAAATGCTTTGTTCCGCGTTGTACTACGAGGCACAAGTTGTGCGAGGAAAAGCCCTTGTTTTTTCCCACTAAAGACAGTGACCGTCTGAACAGTGCATGCAATCTGAATTCTGGGTCGATTCCTTCAACCACTGAATGGAGCAGCGGTCTGGATACCTTCACGTTTTGTTGATGCCCATTTATATGCCCCGAACAATTTTAGTGGTATAGACAGTTCATTACCAGCACTCAAAAAGAAAGAAAATGCATGAAAATTAATTTCGAAATGCCTTTTATTGCTTATTATACTTGGGTGTGCTTTCCTAATGCACATAAACCAAGCCGGAAAGAGCAGAACAGATGGCCCCTGCTCTCCTGGGCCATCACTCCCAGAAAGTGCACAACATTGGGCTTCTTCGATTTTCCACTTCTGGCTACCCGCGGGCTGCCAGAGCCAGCCAGAGCGTCTTCATTTTTTCTCGGGTTGCTTCGCCCACCGCGCTACGCACTTCCGCCGGGTGTTCGTTTTGCTCGCGCTGGACAGTTCTGGCTACCCGCGGGCTGCCAGAACCTGCCAGGACGATTTTGGTCTGGCTGCTTTCTGGAAGTTCTCCGGCTAGCAGATGACTAAAAGAGGCGATGGGCGCTCGCCGCCATCTTTACGGGGACTTCACGGATTGCAACGCGGGCGCTTGAGGACTTAAATTTACCTCGCTCAGCCAACTGTCTACGGTCATCTTCAGATTTCCTTACTTCTAGCGTTATCTTTTTAGGTGCTAACGCTCTGTTCCGCATCGCGAAGCGGCGTGATACGAGCCGTGGTGAACCGTTTGAAGCTTTTGTGTGTGTGCCTATGTGTCCCCTGATTGCTTCTTCGCGGCGGTGAACAGCGCACCGCGCTCTCATGCGAGCATGTTATCTGCATCGTGTTCCACACAAGTTGTAGACGATCATTCACACATTGCTGTACATTTTGGGTTCGTCTTTCTCTGGTGGCGTTCCTTTTCACATATTTCGCGTATGTATATCTCTCCTTTCTCTGCAGTTAGCAAAGGCTTTGCAGTTAGCCCGTGTTCGCTTCGTCTCTCCATCGTATGCTTAGGTGGCAGCTCGAAACCGATATGTGTTCGAACTGCAGGCCGTTTATCTAAGAATACACTGATTGCACTCGGTACATTTAGACACACGTACATCGGCTTATTGCTCTCATGATTGCAACCAATGTTGTTTTTCGTTTGAAACGCTTCGCTGGTCACAGGCGACGTGCATTTTCATGCGCCAGCCGCGTCCCCAGCTCCTTAAATGAGAAGCACCATCAGCCACAACAAACTTTCTGAAATCGAAGCCCAAGCAGGTCGGCGCGAAATTTTATGCGTATGAGACGTACCCGATAACCTGCTTTTTCATGTCTTGGGATGACACAACGCAAACTCATCAATGTTGCCAGTGGTCGACGTGATCGCTGCGAGCAGGGATCCTCCAGCTATCGCTTTCGAGTATACAATACGATTTCGCGTCTTGTCATCCGCCTCGTCGGAGGCCATCTGTTGCACTGCGCAAGGCGAGGTTGGCAGAGTACGCGTCCTGCGCCGAGTCGCGCGAAAGTGATCGTATTCCTGAATGCAACTATATATTTTCAAGCTGGCAACGCATAAACGGGCTGACTACGCCGAGCGCGCGTCGGCCTCGACGGGTGCTGCCATGCTGGTAGCATGTTTACATTTGGCCAGCTGTACCGGCGTTCGATTTTGCGAAGTTCGGGCAGGTTCGGGTTGTCATGGGGTCCCAGCCCACGTGACTTCCTGTTAGAACCGGAACTAGCTGGCTGCCGTCTGGCTCCCAGCGGGCTGCCAGAACTCCAAAAATCAAAGAGGCCCATTAGTGAGCCCTCTCTCGCTTGGAGGCCAGTTCTTACACCTCTCATATCCTTCCACCGTGCGCCTGAGGAGGCACGGCGCATGGGCTTGGAAAACCTGAGACTGTGCGCGACAGGAGAAAAGCGTGGGAGGGGACTTGTTTTTTCGGTTGCGGAGGCAATGACGTATTAGGTTTTACGAGCACCTAGCAACGAAGGCACTTATCTTCCTTATTTCAGCGTAACCTCCATGCTCACGGTGGACACCACACAGCCCGCCCTTTCCTCACAGTCTTGTTTACACATGCCTATGCTTTGAAATTAGTTCAGGTGTCTGCCTTGAGTGAGACAGTTGCAGCATCTGCGACAAGGAATGTGGAGGGCAAAAAAAGAACACTGCTTTGGAGGCCATACGAAGCTTGGAGGCCATACGGAGCTTCCTCCTTGTTGGTGGTTTTCCTGGCATCTTTTGCATGCACTACGGTTACTATACAGCGCTTCAGCGGAGCGAGGCTGGGTGGAATCTATGGAAATTGAAACACAGAATGGGAAATTTTGTGGCTTGCACTATAATGACCTTTCGGAATACAAACAATTTGCCACAGTCCCCTGAAGTTCGTTATACTGAGATTTCACTGCATTATGCTTGTCTTCTACGAAGTCATAGAAACAGCTGCAGTGTGCAAACCAAGAAAAAGCTGTTTCACTATCATTTGTTCATTCCTTCAACATGAAGGCTTACACTGCACTCAAAAAAAGAGGAAACATAATGGCATTGTTGCGTTACAAGTTTTGATGAAAATGGGTCGGCAGGCTTTTTTGAGACAAGAGCTCAAGATGAAGGGAATGCACAGCAATACTGTACAGGGTGTTTTATGATTAACAATGTATACTGCTAACATGTTAAAGAGATGTCTTCCTGGAAAGGGTGCCTTTTTAGTCGACGTAAAGGGGTGGTAACATCAGAAGATGCTCGGATTCATGCTCACCTTTCATTATCCACGAAGAATTTGTTTCACCAGGATGTACTCGAGCCATAAGCACAACGTGGGGCCTGGATACTGTTCACAGAATAAAGGAAATTGTTGGTAGAACATCTGTGCACAACTTAATGGAAGAGAGCACTGCAGCACCATAGAGGTACCATTTGAAACAGAAACTAAATGAAAGAACGCTTCATGGGTAAGATTACTTTTAATTATGTGTAAGCAGTTGTACAACAGAGTGAATGAATAGCTGAATAAATGAGTGAATCAATCAATCAGTGATTGATTGATTGATTGATTGATTGATTGAGTGAGTGAGTGAGTGAGTGAGTGAGTGAGTGAGTGAGTGAGTGAGTGAGTGAGTGAGTGAGTGAGTGAGTGAGTGAGTGAGTGAGTGAGTGAGTGAGTGAGTGAGTGAGTGAGTGAGTGAGTGAGTGGAAGTGCTGGAGCTCAGTTCCTACTTTCAACTCCATTCACAACAGGAGACAGCTTAATTAAATGTCACTGCAGAGGTTTTACGCATCTTCACAAGGTGATGGCTCAACTACATGAGTTCCGGTGGCATTGTAGTAATACAAACAAGGAAAATAACCCAACAATTCCAGACTTCCCATATCAGCTGCAGAGCTCGCAGATCACTGTGATGCATTTCATGTGATCAACACAGAGAGTGCAGAAAAATAGGCAGCCTTCTGCGATTCAAGGTCGGCCTTACAATGTATACAGTAATTTCTCCGACATGGAACTCACGATCAATTGACATGCGAAATTGTGGAACTCATCCATCACTTGAGAGAAAAAGGCCATGGTATCACTTTTCAATTGATACCAGGCCATTGCAATATCATAGGAAACGATGACACAGCTAAAGCATCTCGGACGTCAAACCAAGAAGACCGCTGCGTCCCCATTCTTCTCTCAAGGACAGATGCTGCGAGACAGCTTTGCGTTCTATAGGACGCACACTCTCTTTAGCGGAGTGGAACACATACAAGGTGCACCAGATTGCACAGACTCAACCCTTCGCTGCAACTCAGATCTCTGGCCGGACTGCACAGACACAAAGCGTCTCTTCTGTGTCGGTTGTGGTTGGGAGTTGCCTTCACGAAAGCTTATTCAGCACTCATTGGAATGGCTGAGAGTCCTGCATGTGACGTCTACAGCTGCAAGAAAAGCACTGACCACCTATTGTGCTATTGTCCTCAGTTTGAAGCACAATGACAATCTATGACCAATGAATTCAGGAAACTAGATGATCGTCTGCTGAGTGGACAGATAATACTAGAAAACCGTCCCCACCGATCATCGGCTCAGAATGCACTAAAGGCACTTCTATACTTTCTGAGAATGTCTGGCTTGTGCGAGCACCTTTGACTCTGTTCGTGGGTGTCTCTCTATCCTCACCTCTCTCTATCCTCATCTCTCTCTTTCTCTCCCTTCTTTCTATTCCCCTACTCCTTTCCCCCAGCATAGTATAGCCAACTGGACTCTTGACTGGTTTTATCTCTCTCTCTCTTTTTCACAAGGTGCATACTGCAGCATGCCAGACTGTGCTATTAGCATAAATTCAAACATAAACAAGCAGAAATTTATTCAAATGCATTGCAGGCATGTCCAGATTTGCCTGCACTTGTCATAGCATCTAATTCAATCTTTAAAATGCACAGTTGGTGCTACACCATGCTTATACGTCAGCTACAAAATGATCCCGTGTCGCACTTGTTACCACCACCACCATGTTGCATGCTGCCTATGCATCAAGCCAAGAGCCTATGGCTCTGGCCCAGTAACATGAAATAGCATCCACGTCTACAAGCATTCAATTCTGTTGTGCAAAGTCTCGAAAGCAAGTAAACAAAAATATGCACTGAAGCACGTCGCTGTATAAGTTGCACTAACAGCAATTAAAAAAAAAGGCTACTTGTATTCAGGAAAATACAACATATTACTGCATGGATAGTCCCTAGTACGGTAACATAGTTCGAAGTCTTCATTAGCTTATGCCCTTGTTACTCACCTTACATACAGTACAAAAACTGTGTCATACATATGAAAAACAGCTTATATATCAATGAGCTTATATTATTTTCTTTAAAATTATTAACTTATCTTACACTTGACACTCCGCATGAATTCCAGTTGGAACAAAGTGCTACCCTTCAGCAAAAGAGGTTACTGTACTTCACTAATGCCCCTTGGCAATTACTGTGCCAACATCTTGTAACCAGGCGCTTCGTATGTCTGCTGGAATTCAGTGGAGTGGATGTGCATTTGTCAAGCAGCTCCTCATCACAGGAATTGTTAAAGAGCAGCAGTCTTCAAGTGCAGTGTCTATTTCACCTGATGGGCAACAGTGTCCTATACATGAGCGAGCCTAGAAAATGTTTCGAATTATGGACTGCTTGTGGTTAACTCTTTTCGTACCGTGCCCATTGGGCATAGTTAGCCTGCTAACAATGGTTTAAAACGCCACTTTCGAGACCTTCTGTGCCGCTCATGGACACACTGCATTATCGCAAATGAAGGAAAAGAACTATATTTTTGTTTTCTATGCAGTTTCACCATTGTCAAAGTAGAAAGCAAAAATGGCTGCCTCTGGGAGTAGATCTCGCTATTCCGCTGCATCTGCGACTAATTGTATCGATAGATTGGGCAGCAGCGAGTCTGAGGATGCTGCCTTTTCGGCGGACTTTGACAGCAACGACAGTACAAGCCAGCACGAAACATCAGTGGCCACAGTCCAGCACATCCTACTGCAGTGCCTGCACTTAAATTTTTGTAGTGGAACACCTGTTCAATGAAAAATTTTCATTTTTTCAGAGATAGTGCCTATTAAACAGCAACACTTTTTGTACACTTCATAATTTCTTTTACATGTTTTTGCTTAGTACATACAAGTGTCTTTACAAATTTTGTTCAATTTCGTCCCACAATCTTGACTCTGGCAATTATATCTTTTTTATGACATATATCTCATTACTAATACTTTTATGCATGAAAAGTTCATTCATTCTGCTTTTTTTTGTTAAGAATTACATAAAATATTGAGGGCAGTAGTTCCTTCACAAGAAAAAATCTGGCATAACGTATAAAAAACATTTTTCCCATGGTAGGGAAAGAGTTAAACTTATTGAAATGGTGTTGCGGGCAAAATGTGTAGAAATATGAGGACACAGTTGATACCACATCTCGAAGTGGCTTTGTGTGTCTGTCTGCAAGTCTAATGGTCTCGCCTTCATATCGAAGTGCATTGTACAAGTATCCTTCGTATGATCGTTGCCATGCTCTTGTCAAGTGACTCACATTCCAGGGGCTGGGCTGTGATGGTCAACAGAGGCACGGGATTGCCAGCCATGGTCCTGCACAGTTCCTGTCGCTCCAGGAATATGCTGCTGCGGTCATACGAGCTGAGCCAAAGCTTAAGGTGTGCCTGCACATGTAGAAGAAGAAAATGTTTGTTTTGACAACAGCAGTTTTTCAGGTACAGAAAATGAGTGCCATCAGATTCTTTTGCCAGTTCTCTAGCAAACAGGAGAGAGATGTGAATAAATCGAATTAGGCTCCTAGCAGCTTATGATATCTGGCTGTGCTTTTTTGCACAGCCAAAAGATCTGCTTTAGGGTAGTTCTTTTAAGTGGAGTAAATGATGCCTTTGTGTTAACCAAAGACAGACAGAGCTAAGCACAAAACGAAAAGGACTCCTAATGGGCGTGAAAAGTATAAAATAACATGGTGGTTTCAGATAAAGGAATGGTTTTAAAGAAAAAATGAAGACGTTTGCACCTCATTTTTGTCCATCATCTACTGCACTGCAGGTAGTGACTTAGTATTAGTAGTGACTTGAGTAAGATTTTGTGAAAGCTCTGAGGATTTTTCGCAGCCACTTGTAGTATCATGACTACATGTGGTAGCATGACGCAGATGCAACGAAGAACTGGCCAAGAGATGCCTGTTGGGTGAGGGGATCAGTATCAATATTAAAATGATTTTTCCTGCGCTGTAGGCCTTGCTTGTCACAGGCATTACTGGTAGGCACTGCTCATCAGAGAGATCTTGCTGGGGGTTCTCTTTGGTGTGATGAAAGGTGAAGTCATCAATGACATTAATCAGGATGAGACTATCCAGACTAGCAGATTGCCTAAGCAGAGATATGTCTTTACAGCTTGTACGCACCAAGTTCCTGCAGTGTACGCTTACACTGGCCCACGGAATTTCATAAGTAACTATAGTATGATACTTTCTTGTAAAACAGTGAGTACTAACAAGGTGCCGAGGTACTGCAGTTCGCACCACGTTGTACACAAATTGCACCATGCATGAGCTAGTTAATTGCACAGAATGCGCAAGCAATGAACATTGCTAAATGTTCATTACCACTTTTGTCACTCTCTCTGCACTCACCCAATGTTACTGTAAATGGATATGCTTTCAATCTGGCTTAGTTGCCTTGCCTGTAGTATTTGCTACCACAAGTAAAATGGTTCCGTGATTTCATCACGCAGCCTTTTCTGACATTGCCCATTGCTATTACAATGGAAGCTCTCAGCTACTCTCTCATACATACTGTTTGTCTATTGACCTCTCTCTTGTTCTCCTGGCAATACTCATGCATCGTAGTCCAGATGGTTTTAATTGTGACCACTATGAAGCCACAAGTCAGGAACAATGCAGTGCTCCTCAAGGTGCATGAGCTTGCTTGACAAGCACTCAGAGTGAACATTACTTTTTTTTCCAACTGCTTTGAATATGAACTGCCTATATCTCATTATGTGGGGACTAGTCCCTAATGTCCTCGCGTGCAACAAGTGTGGTTTCAGGCTCCATCACCCAAAGCCACTTGGTAATGGACCCTTCTGAATAGTCATTGACAATAATTTTCACTTGGATAGAGTAACATCAGCCATCTTAATGATTAATGATTGCTGACAGCGGCTTCCCTGCTTATCTATCTAGTATATCTAGATTAGAAGCTGCAAGCTCTCTGATAACAAAGGACCTTGCCACAATCATAAATGTGACAATTTCAAGTCGCTGTAGCCAGTCATCAGCTAACACAAGAACTGTAAATCTTTCAATTTTTCGTGTTGGGCTACAGGCTGCCATATTGAAAATGACGCACTAGCATTAAAGAAATCACAGAGGGGTTGAAGAAGCTGAAAATAAATTTTTGGACAGATATAGCAAGACTGATGGCTTTATGTTGTTGCCCTAAAGTTTTGTACTCAAATACCTCACATGCCCAACATTTCACGCCTCTAAGGAACAAGGCAACCGGTGCTTCAAGTGGAACATGGACATAGCAAATAAATGTGCACTTTTACAGCACACTCTATCAGGCTATTCACTAACCTTAGCAAACAGGTTTCGTTTGCCTGGCCTCTGAAGCAACTTCTTGGCATGGACCACTTAGAGACAGGGTAAGATTAAACATGAATTCATTATGATGTAAAACTATGTAGCAATAACCTCCGCAAGTGAAGCACATAAAAGTTGCTTTATTCCAGCAAGTTTAGGTACCTACAGGTGAGGTGTCCACTAAAGTGAGAGAGAACCTTTGAAGTAAAACATGTGGCAGAGTTTTTGACGTTACTGAGACAACATACGGAAGTGATGTGAAGTGCTCATCTCATTAGCCAGACTGCATTGCGAGCACATAGAAATGCACATACAAAAAGCCATGACTTGCATTACATTGCATTAATATATCAAACTGGTACATCAATGTTACAAATAAGAATACAATGATTTCACACTAAACCTCTCCACAAAGACCCATCGCAAGAGAAGTATGAGCTATGTGCAATTGCTTAACGAGTGCTTTTACAGTGTAAGCTGTTATGTGCTCATTCCAACAACCATTTCGGGTGACGATGGTGTCTGCTGCTTCCACCGCCGTCGGTGGCCAATGGCCATAGCAGCTATCGCCAGGAATAAGAAAAAATTACCTAGGTCTCGCCGGGATCGAGCCCGGGCTTGCTGCGAGGGAATCAGCTACTCTACCACTGAGCCACACCAGCACTTGCTAGCACGCAGCAGAAAAATACCTTATAAATGCTTTTTAGAGTGTGAGGAGACACGCAATGTGACATGCTTGCCACGTAGCATCGATACGTGCAGATTTATGCATTGCAAATGCATATTATTACACCAGGTAGAACACCATGTAGCAGATGCACAGGTAGTGGTGTAAGGCAGTTAAAGAAGGTTTGAGGAAGAAAAAGAAGATTACGGTGATGTATAAATTTAAATTAAAGAAAAACATGTATGGCATACCTGATTAATTCAAACAGGCTAGGTTACTGTTTTTCACAGTCCCGTTCCAAAGAAAAAGCCATCAAATCATCATCATTATTACCATCGTATCATGCCATTTGGCATGCATGCCGCCTAGTGTCAATACGTACAAATTTTACATTGCAGTTCCGTTATATTCCATCAGGTGTCCTGACATGTAGCAGTTGCATATAGCAGTTGGATGCTGCATGTAGCTGGACTTGGTAAACTCAGGCAGGCTAGGTAACTATTTGTCACCATCCAGTTTCGAAGGGGATGCCAACAAACCATCATTATCATTATCATCATCAACAGCAACATACTGTGCCAAGGGTCAAGGTATGTGACATGTTCGCCACATAGTCTGGATACCTGCGTTTATTCTTCGGAATGTTATGGCACCTCCTCGCAATATACGAACCGCTGCTGAAGAAGTGAATCGTAGAGCTACGTGCACGGCTGCAACCAGATAACATCGGGCTCAGCAGACAGCTGTGCAGAGAGCAGGACAAGCTGCAGCACAAGCTACAGCTTGCCGTCGATGCCGGGCAGACAATTCAGATCGTTCTCGTGAAAACAATGCAAAGAGACTTCGCCACATAGACACTGTAGTATGCGGAGCCAAAAATGTAGCTCCTACGGAGAAGCTCCTCCAGCTTACGCTGTGACTATGCTGCGTGTGCCGCGCCGGCCTGTGACTTTTTTTTCAGCACTTCTGTGGCAATAGCTTTCAATAGCATACATTCCGTATCACCATGCTGCTAATTCATAAAGATCAACACATGTATGATATAGAGCTCTATATAGAAAAATTTTTTGCCTCGCATATTTTTTCTTTTCAGTTATCTCTGCTGCTAAGTGTTAGAACTAGATTATTGCACATTAAGCCCAGGATTATTCCCCATGGCCACAGAGCAGGACTGTTCTGATATGTAAAGTGCATTCATACAATTTTTCTTGCCATATCCTCACACTATAAATGTTTGCTGCATTACACTATTCCCAAACAGACACCCAGGTGAAAATGGCCAACTGATCTAAAAGGATTATTTTCTCATGCTACTAAAAGCTGAGAATTTGACAATAATTATGTTCCAAGTATTCAATTACTTTGGCCTAAGCGTGATAAAATTAAGTTACACATATGGGCAAGAATGACTGAAAGATGATGGTATTCAGTGCAACCGGGGATTACTGGATATGACGTATCTAAAGTTAGTTTCTACCAATGTAGTGCAACCAATACAGTAAAAATAATGGTAAGTTACCTTAAGGAGAGAGAAACCATAAGGAAAGCCATTGGCAATGTAGCACACATCTCCAGCATGGGGAAAACGGACAGTGAAGCTCAGTGTGAAGAGGGGTCCCTTGTCAGCTCGCCAGTGCAGGTTGCGCTGGTAGCTGATGCCACCACCCACACGACGCCAGCCACGGCCATTGGACGCATCCCTGACCGAGAACAGCAAGGGGCACTGGCCTGGAATGGCACATTCAGCAACTCAATACCAAATTTTAAATATATGGTCTTCACTAAATCATGTTAGCCTGCACTTTATTTCAACCTCTACCTGCCAACACTGAGGATAATAATTTCTAGGGATTTTTTTGTCCCAAAGTCACAGCGAGGCCATGGGAGACTGACTCCACAGGGTAAGGCTCCAAATTAATCTCGACCACCTGGGCATTTTTGATGTACAAAGTATACCAGCAATCACTGCATTCTTATCCACTCAAATTAGGCTGCTGCAGCTCAGTACTGAACCAACAACCTATGCCAGGACCCCTTAAAAATAATTTTAAAATGAAATAATAATAATAATATATTATTATTATTATTATTATTATTATTATTATTATTATTATTATTATTATTATTATTATTATTATTATTTAATTTGCTCAGGAACAACACTGAGGTCTGGGTGCTCGGGCACAGAAAAGAAAACATGGTAAAAATATAGAACAACTACGAGTAAAAGTTATGAGATAAAAAAAATAAATTCAATTATGGGATATGATTATGGGATAAAAAATAGAATGCAAAAAAATTCTAACACTGGAATAAACAGCTACGTAATGAATAGCAATACAACAATAACACAAAATTGAGAGAACATGCACAAAAGGAGATGGGAAACTATGAGAAATCAGGAGAGAAAGTGCAAAGCTTGGAACAGAAATAAGACAATACATTTAGAAAAATATCAAGACGGAGAAAACAACAGTTGTACAGATCTTGCATTCTGTGGAGAGGGTTAGTGTCTACTGAAAGAGACAGAAACGTGAAATAGCCTATGTTCCTTGGTGGTCTTCTGCAGAAACCACAGTGAAACAGAAGCTAGTAGATCAGAAGGTATAATATTTCCATGAATGATGTTGTATAAAGAGGGGGCATCGACACGACTACGTCTACAGCTAGGTTATGGAAGTGTGGGATGGTGTGTGAAGTCACAAAACAATGTTTACATATACTCATGAAGTTTTTCTGCACATGCTCAATTTAATAGTAATAATAAAATGGTAATGTCTGTTACTTCAAACTGTTGTCTAGAGATGTTTCTCAGGATACTGTGCTGTTGTTTTTAGCTGGGCATTACCTTTTCTTTAAATGTCTTTCTTTCTTTATTAATTATGCCCTTCTTGTAATGACCCTCAATAGAGGGTTAACAATAACGAAATAAATGTGCTCGAAATGCAACATAGCGAAGTCACACATACCACAAAAAAAGTTATTTAAACCACAAATTTAATTACATTGAGTTTTCTGTGTTTTAGCAGCAAAAATTGCTTCACAGGTTCTAGGACAGTCTTGGTAAATACAGAGTACCTTGTCAGGAAGCCTCTATAAGCAGAATGTCGCAAGAAATTTGGCCACTAATTACGGAATCAGAAGTATTGGCATACTGTGAAAAAGATTGCGTTGAGGGTTGCTTCTGTGTAAAGCATGCTACTGCTAGCTGTATGTACATGGTGCCATATATATATAAATATATATATATATATACAAGTGTACCATCATGATCACATCCCACCAACATTGGGCTACCATTGTGTTTCTTTACAATAATGGTATAGTAAGCCACGAGGCCCAGTTCACTGTAACATCATTGTTAATATTTATTCACAATAACGACGTAATGCAATGACAAGAAAATACATACTGCTGTCATCACCACGGGTTGTCGCCGCATTTCAGTCATGTGAGCTCATTCCAATTGGAATTTTTCTGTTACAACTGGCTGCTCGTGTCTTTAAGAGCATAGACCGGGCATGCTGAGTGTGGCTTCTATACCAGCACAACAGATGGCGAAGCAGTATATTTCATCTTCTACTCGAGGGTCAGTGTTTTTTATTTTTTTTTCTCACTGGTGACATTTGCATGTGAAAGTGAAAATGACTAATTGACTGTCTGGCGATGCTTTTCTTTTTTTACCCACCATACAGGTTCCAGCTGTGTGCAATAGCTGTAAACTTCATTAAATTCGGACTGCAGAACAAAATTATTTCATTAAAGTGCTTAAATAAATACACAGTGTTCAATGGAACTAACAAAAAGAGAAAAATTTGTTATATCTTAAATATTGTTAAATTGAAATTCATTATATCGAAGTTCAACTGAAAGTGCCAGGCTACCAGAGCACCTACCATCAGGCCACTGATCAGTTCAGTAGCAAGACTGGCTTACCTTCTTTGTACAGGCTTCCACTGCGGTCAAAGTTTACAATGTTGAATGTGTAGTCAACATCACTGCGCATGCCTGCCACTTCAAAGTAGAACCAGCGATGGTGGAGGCTTGTGTTGATGTCTGGACTCATGAGAAGATTGTACTCATATGGCCCAATCTAAAAAAAATTATGTTTCTGGTTACTTCTTGGAGCTGTAGGTAACACATAGTTCTTCAATAACACTAACAGAGTGCACATAACATCACAATTCTCCATAACAAGTTTGCAATAGACAGCAAAATGTTTAAGCTATAATGTTAACTGCATATATTTGTACAATCAAATCTCGATATATCGAACAGCGCGGTGATCACGGAAAAGTTGGATATAGCCAGAATTCCATATTGATGAATTCCATATTAATTTCTATTGATGAATTTATTTAAATACTTATTGAAATGTACTTCAATGGTGAACTTTTCATTCACTTCACACATTTTACAGCTAAATGGCAGTCATATGCACACCACAAGATCAAAACTCTGTAAGTACATAAAATAATGCGAAAAACACATAAAAAACTTCTGCAATTCAATCAGTGAACCAAGGGCGTGATCAAGGATCATTGTTTGGAGCGTGCATTTGGTTGCACCACACGCAATTGGCCTAGGCCGTGCCGACTTTGTCAGCCAGGAGCGGTCGGCCGGTTGTACCACACGCAATTAGTGCAGGCCGCGCCAACTTCATCAGCCACGCAAAGTTGGCATGGTCTAGGTTAATCGTGTGCGGTGCAACCAAACATGCGCTCCGAACAATTACCTGTGATCGCGCCCCAGTCGTGGCACAGTAAATACTCACTTGAAGCTTCACACAAAGTTTTTATTTATTTGGAAGAAAGTAGCGCAGCAGTAAAGCCTGCTTCTTATTGGCAGCCGTGTGCTTAAACGCGGAGTCCTCAACTTAGTCAAAACGGTCCACGCCCTCTATTGCGCCATAGTAGCGGTGTGGAAGGGCCAAAGCTGCTACAGCACCAGCTGCCCCAAGTGGGGAGCGGGGAAACATCAGCGCTTGCTGGATCAACCTTGGCAACGTCTTCATTTGGCCGCTACTTCTGCTGCGATCTCCACGTCGCTCAATTGAAGCATTTTGAAACACTGTCAATAACAAAGTAATAAGCAGCATCTGCTAAGGTGTCTATGAGTACGCCCAGTGAGCGCACACTGACACGTGTCTCTGTGGATGCAAACCGCCAGATCTCGCGAGGTGTGGCAGGCGTAGAGTGCGGCACCGAGGAGGAGTCAGTGCAACAAATGCAATGCATCGTTAACATTGTCGAGCTAGTCAAACCGTCGCATGCGTACGCTGATACGTTCAAATCGTGCCCTCGATGTGTGCAGTTATAGTGCGCAGCAGTCAGGAACGTCCATGGCACCACCGCTATCTTCGAGGGTGTTGCGAGAAAGCTCACCGCCTGTCAACAAAGCACACATAGTCTGGGGTGGCGGAGGTCAATATATCCACTACGTGCAACCCAGTTCGAAATAAAAAATAAAAAATGCATGCAATTTTCCAGGTGATATAGAACATGTTCGATACGCAATAATTCGATATATCCATGCGCGATATATCAAGGTTTGACTATTTCTGGCTTCAACAAATTGTTTTTAGAGTAATGCTGGCTTGCTAGGCTCAAATCTCACACAGACATTGCATTTTATAGATTAGTTTGTACGAGTTTGTAGTTTAACAGGAAAAAGAAACAACACAGGATGTATTAATTTAGCATTTGAAGGAGCAAGTTCAGTCAGCTAAGTGGAACAGTGTCGCCAACATTTGCAGAAGCCCTCCCACCACTGCCTCCTGCATTTTTTTCTTTCTTCATACTATCAGACACTTGACAGTTTTCTATTGATGAATTTATTTAAATACTTATTGAAATGTACCTCAATGGTGCACTTTTCATTCACTTCACACATTTTACAGCTAAATGGCAGTCATATGCACACCACAAGATCAAAACCCTGTAAGTACTTACCTGAACAGCCTTACGAAGGTTTCCACCTTCAAAGCGGGACTCAAACCACAGCCGCTCAGAGACTACTTCCTGAAGAGATCGTGGCACATCATTGTTCATCAGAGGTCTCGATGGAGGTAGGCTGTGCAGGGCTAGACTGTCATAGTCATATACAACAGGAAAATTGTTTGAATCCCTCGCATTCTCCAGGCGAATCCGCACTTCTTCAAGTATCTTGTTTCTGCATAGTGCAACCAGAAATGTCAGAAGCATCAGACTGAGTTATATTGGAACATATTTGTTTTTGCCATGCCGGGCTCCATTTAGAATGAGTATGGAGGTACAGTGAAAATTCATTCAACTTATCAGGAGTTTAGTTCAACAGAAGCATTCTCAATGTAGGAAACTAGTAAAAGGTCACTGAAGTGTTTAGTTTATCAAAGAAATGAGACTTCATACTGAAGAGAGTTTGTTGCATTTAGCACATGTTTAAATCCCACTGTCATGAAATGGGATATAATGAAGTCATGGATGTAACTAACAAAATAAATTTCCCCTTCAAAGAAAGAAATGAAATGATAAAAGGTGCCCTTCACCATAGTAGTAGTGCAGTGAAATCAATATTTCTCGACTAGCTGAATATGATGTAAAGTGGCAATTGTATCAGTTTCTCACAGTCATGCACACTGGTGCAATACACTGCAATATGTGTTGTACTGAGAAGTTTCGGAGGTCTACAGCAGCTGTAAAGTGGTACTTTCACTGTAGATCTCGAAAAATAGCCAGTCAAAAAGCAATTGCTCACTTCGTCCTGTGTTCTGTCCTGTACTCCTTTCACCACGTTATGTTTGCCAGTAACATGCATAGCGAAACTTACTCGGATGTGGAAAACAAACAAGCTTCATCAGAGAGCAAGCCTCATGTTGTCACAGTTACGATCATATTGTCAGGGTGTAAAGAATTTGAGGTCAGAGCAGTACTACAGCATGTACTGGAACACTGCAGTCGCTTCACGATGGGTCTTCCAAGACTGCCTTTCAAAAAGTGCAATAATTATTAATTATCCCTTTGTCACTATCAGCATGACAGTTCGAGGCTGTAGTATTAAAGTATGTGCTGGAATGTACTGTAATATAGTAACACACTAAAGTATTGTACTAAAATACTGGAAGCTTTGACATCCATGCATCACCCAAGGCTACTGTTCAAAAGGTGTGGGCATCATCTCATCATTTTCATCCTGTTCACTGCTAGTCTCACCATTTGGCTAGCTATTGCTGCTTTGAGGCCTACTTAGTGCTTTCCTAAGAGTGGCTCCTTTTTTTTTTTCATACAATAGACTTCCATTAATTCATATCTAGTAAATACAATTTTTCAGTTAATTTGATGCTGACCAAAGGTCTGGTGCCCATACATTTCTATGGGCCATAAATTTCAATATCTTGATCCCGAAATTGGCCCACATTGGATTATTTGAACTTGACTGGTCAGCATGCACATGCTCAATTGACCCCTATGATGACCTCAATGGCAGAAGCATCTGTCTTGGTTGTGCTAGAAGACAGTGGATCCATTGATGAGACATTATTACAGCGAAGCTGTTTATGGCTAGCCTGCTGTGAAATTTTCACGTTTGCAAGCGAAAATTCGGCACCCTCCCATTATTGTCGTTCAAAGCTGATGCGTGCCTAGTTTTCTTCTGCTCTCCTGGGGTGGCAGGTATGTCGCACGTGTCTACTTTGTGCCAGTGGGCAGTCCCGTCGAAATTTCATGTGTGCCTCCTTTCTGCCGGTTTCTCAGGACAGCAGCGCTCCAATCACGTGCATGGCTAGTTTCCTCCAGCTCCCCAATGTGGTGGTAGTCATCCACACTGGAGCACAATAATAAAACTAGCAGCTGCTGAGCAGCGCATTTCATTGAGCACGAGCCATTGGTCATGCATAGATTTGACACTGGCTAAGAACGTGTTCAACGTTGTACCCGAGCCGATTAGTGTGTACCATAGCGACCACAAAGCCATCGTCACCACCATCACAACTAAAAAATATTTACCCACCAATCAAGACAAATAATGACCACTGATCAAGACAGTAAGTGTGTGCGCGTACCTTTTGTCATGATGATCACCCATCAAGACAATAAATGAGTTCGTACCTTTGTTCAAAATTCTGTGTCACCTCTGTGTCGTGTGCTAACCACCTTCGCTGGTCGTCTACCTTCACAGAGTGGAATGGCTCATGATTTTTCCCACACCAATTTTCAGCCTGCTTTTGGCAAATATCAAAGCAAAATGGGAGCTCACAACTAGCATTTGCATATTTGCTCAAACCTAACGCATCCATTCTTTTCTTCCTAGAAAATTGGTCTGAAAATTACCTGTGCTGTTTAAGATAGAATGTGATACCAAAGCTGTGTTTAAGGTGTTAGCAACACAGGCTGCATAAGCAGCATTGACTGCATTTTATAAAAACCACAAGTTTGAAAGTCTTTGCCACTCACCTTGCACCAGAATTTTGGCATGAGTGCAGCCGCTCCAATGACTCAGTGTGCAAGTGGCCTAGCATTTCTGGAAAGGCAATCTTCACCAAAGGCACAAGACTCTGGGTGCTTTGCACCACAAGCTCATAGCTACACCTGTAATAACAAGAGAGAATATGGTGTAGTAATACAACGAGAGAGCTTTCAAGAGGCCCAAAATGATCCGATTGCTTTCTAAAAAGGAAAAGCAGGTTCATGCACAAAATTTGTTGAGGAAAAGAATAGGTCAGACCAGTTAGGCATAGTGTTAAAGACGACCAGCAATTCTCCTGAGTTAGGCATGCCATCCCATTCCAAGCTTGATATAGAATAGTTCTGTTCATTCTATTCAACAACTGCGCAGTCTTAAAGGGGCACTGCATTGACTTCAACATAATAATTCATAGCAGCCCTTATCACAATCTTCCCTATCTTCATCTTCCTCTTTACCCCGTGCCACATCTTCTGCCAAGTGCTGTTCCCAGTTCAAACGTAACAATATGATACAATTTTATGACGTGTCCAGAATGCATGTGAACACGTTCACTGCGACACAGGTGACGGGTGGGCAACAGTTATTCCTCCTCTGCGACTGTGCGGCACTTTTTTGCAGTGCACAAGCAAGGTCTTTATCAGAAATCAAAGGAGAGGAAAAATTCTTGTTGTTTCCTATTCGATGTGTCTCGGCACCATCCCTTGCAGCTTGAGTAAGTTTCAAGGGAGCACAACTCCCTGGTGACTCATTGTTACATTATGATGCACCAGAAAAATATGACAAGTGACCCACCTTAAGAGTGCCTTGTTTGGCTGGTTGGTACATGTTTATAATAAGAGAATACCAACAAACTTGAAAGTGGAAATAACTCCAGTCACCTTCCTGTCGCTTTGTGTTTGCCTCTCGAGTTTTTTCTTCTTTTTTCAAGCTTGCTGGTATTCTCTTAATATAAGTGACCCACCAGTGGGCCATATGCACAGGAATCGGGATTTCAAACATTCTTGCCGCATTTAACCAAGTCAAAGTAAATTAGGACTAATTTTGATTTGCCCACACTTTTATCGCTACTTCAAGAGGTTCAGTAACTCTTACTTGAGATTTGCTAAAGGATCTCCAACTTCTGTGCTCTTTGTCGTTGCAGGCAAGGACAGCTCTGCAGTGGTAACTGGGCCAACATCCTAAAACAATGACTTACATTGTTGTGACGATACAGGAAAATGCGAACAGGAAGGATAGAGAGGTGGCTACTCACCACAGTTCCCTTATGGTCCTTCAATTCTGGGAAAAACTTTGAATATGACTCTAAGTCCACTTCCAAATGGTATTTTTCAGGCAAAGGCTCACACTTTGTTGTGTCAGGCTGCAAATGAACAATGCATGTCTCATGCTCCTGTTGTATGGTTCAATCATAGTGTCGCTTTGTGCAAGTGTCACTTGGTAATATTGTCATTTACAGGTTGTTTATTTAAGAAAGTTTAATAAAACTTGGTGCAGAGTGCAATTGACAATGAGTGCATTTGGTGAATTCACTTTACTTCATCGAGCTTCCTCAAAATGTGTAGCCTCGACAACAATAGTGGTGAAAATAAACAAAAATAGCAAAAAATTAACAGTTCCATATACTTGCACCAGTATTATTCCAAATGGTTTTGTTTAATTCAATCAAAATAACCATATTGCATTTCAAATACTCCATTTCAGTGGCTTTCACTTGCATCTGACATGCAATTGTGACCTGATGTTCGGGTGGCCTAGCTGTGACTGGAGAAACCCGGACATCTATAGGAAAGGACTAGGCTATCAGGCCCACAAATGACAGCGGAACATGCCGACTCAGCTCAGAATGAATTGCACTTATTCCAAAACAAACTGACGTGGCCAATTACCACTACTACCAGGTGTGGCACAGCTCAACTAAATAAACATAGGCGCTGCATGGGGGTACTGCATATCAGCTAACAGTCGTCCTTTGCCCAATGTGCATTACAATGAATAAGTAACAATAACCATTGAAGTGGCTTTCAAAGTGGCTATGCTAGTGCCCATTTGCCACTACCATAGATACTGAATGACACTTTGTTTAGCCTTGTAACACCGACCAAAATGGCACTCAGTGAAGCGAATTGAACTAGCTCAAAGTGGCAATAAATTTGTTCAGTCTGGCTGGGACATAAGCTGCTGTTAGTTTGGGGCCAACAATTTTTATGTGTGCTGTTCTGCACAAGAAGGTTTTGCTACAGACATTGCCTCTCCAAAAGTATGTAAAGCGCTATTTCTCACTACCTGAGCATACACAGGTTGGTTCAGCGGCAACAGCTTTTATTGGCCAATATTCATGGCAGCGGTAAAAATCACAATTTATATTGTAACTTTCTAAGCACTAACTGATTACATTTCACTAACTTCATCAACTCACACATTGAAAGTGTAGATTTAAAGCCAATCACTGCTACGGGTATATATTCATAAAGTAGGAAGCCCAAGACCAGCACCAGTTTGGTGATAACCATCTTAAAACTTTAACCGAAAAATCCTTAGTGCTCTCAGCGTTTTTCAAAAAAACCCTCTTCAAGCATTATGGTATAAAACCATGTATAGCACCAAAGACTGAACCTTGTTGTCACTAAGTTGCATGCAACATGAAAATACACTTGAACTTGTGATAATGAAACGAGATATAACAAAATAATTGAAATAATGAAGTAAATTAGTTCCCCTTGATATCCCAAGATATCCATGCCATGTATATAAAACCTTGTTTTAATGAAGTGAAATTGTCCTGCCAATGGATTTAATGAACTAGATTCGTCTCCGAAACCAAAAAATACCCAAATGTTGCCCACCAAGTACATCGCTTTCCGCGTCCAATTTGCTGTCGAGCAACGCTGGTCTTTTTCGCTGCTGCTCGTACACACACACAAGCAGCGGCTCACAATCGCACTTCACCCCTGACCTGTTTCTTTTGCACGTGCATGGCTGTGCGAGCTGCCCCATGATGCATGGTTATACGCGGTGTTGTGAAAGATTAGTGCATTCACTTATACTGCGCGCCTGCCTGCACAGTGCACCATGCAGGCAGATGCAGTTGGGCATGGCTTCCGAAATATCCCCGGCACAATCTTGGGGGTCAAGTGCAAGCCTGCACGGCTAAGCGCAGTACTGCATAAGATTAGCGTATTCACTTCTTTCTTTTTCTGTGTTGCGCCGCGCAGTCATCCATAGCTTGGCCTGACTGCCGAGAACTCTCTGGCTAAACCATGGGGGGTCACGTCCAGGTTGTGCCTGCGCCTGCCCATCTGCCTGTGCTGGCCATGCCATGCGGTGCAACTACGCACAGCGACGCGTAAGATTTGTGCATTCACGTTTCCCTCTCCCTGCGGCGCGCAGGGCGGGCTGACAGTCAAGCATGGCCTCTGAGATCACATTGGCACTGGTGCAATCTTGGAAGCCATGAGTCAGCCGAGCCAAGCCGGTGCAGCGAAGTTTGCTTGCCTCCTCAATAACACAGAGCAGCGCTGTGTTGTGTGCCACATGCTGCTCGATCGCGACCAGCCAAGTGGAAAGTGGACGCTAGAGACCATCACAATGGAACAGAAGGCTGCTATCTAAAGGCTGTTGCATCAGGTGCTAAGAAGTCATGTGTTTCACACACCAAATATTCTTTTGTTGTTTCATTCAAATTTTATTGCATGTGTGGCTGTGTAGCAGTTTCGCAGGCCGCAATGCCGCCTTCTTGTTTTAATGTTTACAATTGTGCACCCCATTAAGCATTTACAATTAAACTTCAATATTCTGAACTTCAATATAACGAAATTCTCGATATAACAAAGTATTTAACTTTTCATAACCTCTTGCCCATAGCACACCATGTAATTATAACCTTAATATAACGAAGTGTGTTTGTATGCGATTTCAATATAACGAAATATTTCTTCAGTAGCAAAGAAATGCCGAGACAATAAATGCAAACTTCTGCAGATGCAGAAGGTCAAATAATTGAATTACAAGTGGCTGCTTGCAGACACACCTCTCAAATCGAGCACTGCGCAACGAGAGCAAGCCACATCATGTTTCGTATAAAGTCCAAGTGCGATAAGATCCTATCGTGCACCCCCCGCACTTTGTGCTTTAGGTGCGAGTGAAAGTGTGTGAGGGTGACAAGAAAGATGGTGGCTTCACAAATGAGTGCCACCTCCCCATGCGAGCAAAGGGAAAGAGGGGGTGGGTAGCAATGTCGCGGTAACACAAGCAAGTACGCACGAGGAGCGGGGCGGAGAGATGCGGGGTAAGTTGGTGTGCATCGTGGTTTCTGGCGTGCGTCTCGGCCATGGCTGCGCATGGCTGCAAGTGCCTGCAAGCGTGGCTGAGCGCATATGCAGCTGCACACTCTGCTTTAGAAGTAGTCTGTGCCGTGTGCAAAGAGTGGGTATACCGAGACAGCGTGGCATCATGTAAGCTGTCTTCCTGCGCGTTTAGTATTGAAGCTTGCGTAATCTTGAGTTTTGATGACCCCTTGGAGTGAAAGGCTAGACAAAGCATTCGCTCCCCACTGCCGGCACTTTTCATGATAGTGTCGTCCCAATGTGGATGACGCTATCAGCCGCAGTGACGGAGTGCATGCGAAAGCATGGCTGGCTTCGCTTAATTCCTACCACCTATGTGAAAATATTGCTGAACTGGCATGAAACTGTATCATTCGTCTCCAACTCCCAAATTCATCAAAATGAGTTGTTTTCTCATTCAAGTTTGCTTTTCTTGATTGCCCGATAATTAAGAAAATTCTGCGGCCCTTTTCCAGGTAAGAAATATTGATTGGTGGCTGTACTTATTTGAATAAAAGGTCAAATTTCAATGCAACAAAATTTCGATATAACGAAGCAAATTGCCGATTTTACCTACTTCGTAATATCAAGGTTTAACTCTATTGCAGTAAACTGTAATAATGGATATAACAAAGAAGTAATTTCGGCTTCCCTTTCCACTTAGTTATAAGCATACACATTGATATCGGCAAAAAAGCATAAGAGATCATGTCTATGTGATAGAAACACAAGCGTGATGCCTCTGATGAGGCAGCAAAGGGCCTCCTGCAGATTTTGATAGAACACTGGCAGGTTATCCTGCCTAGACATTGCATGGGCAAAAGATACCAACAAAATGAAGCGATGCTCCGTATAAAACTTCGTACGCCTTTAAGGTTACAAAATAAGGCAATCGGGTAAAGGAAATAGCCTGCTGAGTGTCATTTCCATTAATCAGGATTGTGTGGGGGCGGAAGGAGAACCATGCGGTATGAACTGTCACAGAAAGAGCAACGCTTTCAACATTGGACACAAAGAAGAACCCACACATACACACTACAGTATGTGTGTGGTTCCTCCTTTGTCTCCCGTGTTGAAGCGCTGCTCTTTCTGTGATAATGAACCAACTAGACACAAAGAAGAACCCACACATACACACTACAGTATGTGTGTGGTTCCTCCTTTGTCTCCCGTGTTGAAGCGCTGCTCTTTCTGTGATAATGAACCAACTAGCCCGTCAGTCAATCCTTGCAGGCATAAACTGGTCCTGCCAGTTGACATGTTAAGCGCCAGCAGTGGGTGACCGCCAAGAAGATATATCGGAGTGAAGGAGACGTTCTGCTTAGATTTTTATAAAAATACCTGGATGAAAAAAATCAAACCGGAAGGATATGGACTGCTGAGTCTTACAATTTAGGATAACATGACAGTTTCAGGACAGTGAAATTCAGTTTAATGAATTAGGAATGACTCTGCTAGCGACAATTCAGTTGTGTGCTTTGTATGAATGCTCAATGCAGCACTTGTTGTGCAGGTTATGTGCTGGCTTAAGGAGAACTGGAAAACCAGCAAATGGCATGCCAATGCTGGGGACTGGCAGCTGGCACTGTGAGGGAAAAACTGGCTGTGCCAGAGGAAAACTGCCAGGCAGAAACCCTAGGCACACAAATAACAATAAATTATGTACACACATCTTGCAGCATCGCTGATATGAAACCATACGATTGATGTGATGACATAGGATTTCCACATTGTTCCATCAGCTGGTGGTCTAACTAAGCCAAGCCGCAGGCCAAGGAGTGCACTTGCGTCCAGCATGTGCCATTTCAACATGTTCTTTCCTCCATGTATTTCACATTGTCTTTGCTAAGTATTGTTGCCAACCAATTTTTTTTACACAGAGGGGGCTGCACACAGACCCAACTCGGCTACTGCAGCCATCAAGCCTAGCCGGTGAGTATGATCTCACACTCAATTGGTGACGAAGACTGCTTCTACAAACATATTGATGCAGTGCCTTTCATGACAGATTGTCACCAGCAACTATGATGGCCTAGACTGCTACGCCTAACCTGTGGTGCTTGCACAGCGCTCAGCAGCCAAAGTTGCGCTTTGGTGCCAAGTTAACGTGGTGGCAGCATTGAAAATGAATATGTTATTGGACGAATTATAATGAGTGTCGCTGTTATGATTATTGCACAGTAAATGTTGTTATTTCATCTTAAATTTCTTTGTCATAATAATGAGGCTGTCATCATTGAAACACTTGATAGAAAGGACAACTGATAATCAAGTCATACTGATAATCAGTATATGAGTAGATGATAGTGCAACTGATAATTCCATGCTCAAATACACAAAAATATCTGTAAAGAAATGAACTACAGCATCATTTAACTGTTTCGACAGATAGGTGCACACTATAGAAGTAGTAGTGCATATGTCATGGTAAGCATGTGTGCATGTTTTCATGCATCTGATTTTATCCGTGCTTGACATCCATCTTCATGCAGATGCACATCAGATCCATGAAGCTTCAATGAAGATGCCTGGACATAATATACTCACTGGGTCATCTAGCTCAGCCTCGTGCTCTGATGAAGTGGCTGATTGGGAAGACTGCAGCTCATCATGATCACTGGAAGCATGAGTCCCTGGGACCTCCTCAGCCACTGCAACAGCAGCAAAGATAATGCAGTTAAACCAAAATGTATCGAACTTGGTTATATCGAATTATTGTCTATATTGAACACACAAATTATCCCCTAGAAGGTACTGTGTAAAAGTATAGGAAGCCGTACACTTGCATAAATCTTTTATTCTCTGCCGCATTCTATATATCAAATGTTGCGCCATGCCATGCCCCTGCAAGTGCACTTATTCTATCAACTAAACTTGCATAAAAGGACGAATTTCAATATAACAAAATTTCGATTTAATGAAGCAAACTGCCGATTTTACCGGATTCGTTACATCGAGGTTTAACTGTATATAGAACTATTTGACTATTCCCTTCGATTTCAATATACCCAGTTTCGGTTGTAATATGAACGTTGGGCCTATATGTAAACATATATTGCAATATGTATGAGATGTACTCAATTTCTCTTATACAATCGACTTCCTATAATTCGACCTTGGCAAAAGCGACGAAACTGGCCGAGTCATCCGGCGGGTGAAATTAAACAAAATACAGGAAAAAAAAACACCGAAACACGTCCTCAATACACTTTAATATGAGCCTTTAAAGTTAGCTTCGCCACAGTACAACAGCGTTATGCAGCGAAGCATACTAAGCAGGAAACTGTGTCATTATTAGGAGACTTAGCACGTGTTCCCGAATTCGCACACACACATGAGCCATTTCCAGTCAGAGTACGAGCATGCAAGAGCACCTAGACGCCTATAAAATGAGGTTTTCTGGCAGGCCTTCACAGTTTTAGATGGACCGCTGCTCTTTTGTTGACCCTAAATTTTCCCTCAATTTTCTGAGCTTTTCATCTTGCTGCCTTTCTTTTTGCTAGCTTTCCCAAAACACAGCTTGTTTTTCTCTGCTTCTCGGTGCACGGCGCGCGCGCATGTAATCAAGGAACGCGTACTAGGCACCATTAACGGTCTCATATACAAGAGATGCATGGTGGGTGAAACAATGGCTCAAATCGCTACAGAAACATCAGAAACAGCACTGAATTTCTACCAGTATGCTTACTTAGCATTGAGGTGCTCACACTGTAACCGGATACGGCGCGTGCATGCGTGTATAATTGAGGAACGCATACTGTGTCCCGTAACACCAGCCCTTTCTATTCTTGGTATGTTTCACCGCATAATATGGCTGTATTGCGGCGAAGCTGATTATTCAAGTTCGAATTATTTGGCGAAAGCCAATTTTGAGTTCAAAATAACTAAAGTGTGGGCGCATAAAAATATATGGTTGGGATCGAATTAACCAAAAAATCGAATTAAGCGCCGTCGAATTAACGAAAGTCTACCGTACACCGTAGGTCTACAGCTAAGACCGAATTAGTACTCGTTACCGCAATATCTTCTAATAGGTGACTCGACATTTCGTATACGATCATTTGCACTGTGTCTCCGTGTACTTTGTAGTACTGCTTTACATGATATTGTATAATGATCATTTGGTAATTTAGCAATTCACAATGCTAACACTTACGAATGCCAGCAGAAGTGGACACGTTCAGGCACTATCAGCTCAAGCATTTATACATTACATCATTTGTGACAATCTCAAGACTTAGCTTGGAAAGCAAGCGATCAAGGAAAAAATATTGCCTCATAGGCGACATAAGCAACACACTTGCCCTGGACTGCTAATAGATGTTGCCACATTCACAGCCTACATGATGGTTACCGTATTTTCACGATTTAAGTCAACCTATTTTTCAAAATGTGAAGATCTGAAGTGGGGGGGTCGACTTACAATCGAAACCAAAACATGGCACCACCAAAAATGCAAGACCAACGCGATATCAGGGGAGCTAAAATGTAGTTACAATCTTATGTTTGCATTATGGCACTACCTGTAGCTTTTCGTGATCCCGCACGTTTGTTCACTCTTCAGTAGGGTTTTTCAAAATTTTTTAGAGTTTTACGGTGCACACAACCCTCTTGGAGGGGTGTCGATAGTTGATGGAAAAGTCGCTGTTCCATTCACAGTGGCACCCTCAGAACGGTGGCGCTTGCGGGGAGTATCAATAGTTAACGGAAGAGCAGACACCGCTCACATGTTTCTCTTTCCCTGTAGCTCTTAGTTTGATGCGTTCGACTTGACTGCCGGCTACATGCTACTCCCATGATTCCTCAGTTGTCATGAGTGCTCTAGGCCCACTAAACAATCGGTGCTCATTCACAGCAGTGTTCAAGAGGGCTGCCATCCTTTACGCCAAAGAAACTGCGCAGCAGGCCGTAACTTCGATGTTTCTGAATGGGTGGTGCGAGAGTGGCGACTGCAGCGAAGCAAAATTTTCATTTGTGACGGCAAGCAAAGAATTTCCGACGGGCTAAAGTCTAGACGCTTTCCGGAGCTGCAGGCCAAGCTTGCGGCGTACATTGCTGAAATGTGTGATCAGTCCCTGCCAGCGAAGTGTGACATGGTCATGAAACAAGCCCGGATCTTCGCCTTTTAAGGACCTGCTCCGCCATGAATATGAGTGGCTGGCGGAAGAAGACCATGAAGGTACGCCAACCAGACCTGTCAAAAGAGCCTTCCTGAGGGGTGCATGTGGTTGGGTGCATTCGGCATGGGCTGCTGTGCCACAAGATGTCGTGCCAAATGTGGAATTTCGCTAGACGACGCGCTGTGGGGCTGTAGCAGCGATGACGATGGCAGCACTAGTGAAGACGAGTAGTCCAGTGACCATGTCAGCTACTAATAAATTTTCGTTATCGAATGCGCCCTTGAGTATGCTCTTCTTCGTTTTTTTTTTTTCTGTCACGCGATATGGGGGGGGGGGTCGACTTACATTCAAGTCGACTTGCAGTCGTGTAAATATGGTGAATAAAGCACATCTCCTTATTGCTTCTCTGCATCATAAAACGCATGCTGATATCCCCAAAGATTTTGTTTCTCATCATCAATGAAGATCGCGTAGCATTTCTTCTTACATGTCCACTTGTTCCCTATATGTTAACGTTATGGATACTAAATTGTAAGAACACTCTAGTTCAGGAGGGGCAACTATATTTCCTGGGGGTCCACAGGAGAAACTAAGACTGTCTTGGGTGATTGGACCAATCCGCTGAACTAGAAATGTGCTGCAGATAAGATTACGAAAATGTGAATAAGTGTATTGAAAATACAATTGAACCCATTTCACCAGAAATAAAAATGTATGTTCAATTACTAATCAACCAACAGTTACAGAAATAATGATAAAAAGTGCAACATACCAAGAAATTAAATTAATTTTATATAAAAACAATATGCCTGTAATTGTGGCTTCTTGCGCCTTCCTACTATTTTTTTCAATAATTAGTTGTTGTTGATCACTGAGAAAAGTCAAAATTTTCTTCGGTTTGAAAAAGAGCGATGAAGACAGGCTGTATGTCTGAAGTAGTTACAGTCGAGCCCGCTTATAACGAACCTGAGCGTTACATGGTGTCTGTTCGTTATACTCCGAAGTTCGTAGTAAGTGCAGAACAGCTCAAAAAGAAAATAAAGTGGCTAATCAAAACACAAAATTAATTTCTTTGCAAAGTTTGTAATGCTCATCTGTTTCTGCAGTGAAGATCCGATGAGGGCAGTCTCCAGTTTAATTAAAACAGAAGTGTGCTCTTCGCCGAGGCCCTTGGTATAGACATGTTGCCTGAGGCTCTTTATGTAGCCCATTGCTACAGGCACGCTTAACCCTTTCGCTGTCACGGACGTACCGGTACGTCATCGCGCTTTCCCCCCACAGTGTCACTGACGTACCGGTACGTTCTCTATCGTGCATTCAAAATTTCGCGCCAGAGCGCAAAGCTGGCGCTCCTGGATTGGCCATGCTATCCATTGACTCTTTCTTCAAGTTCGTATATTCGCCCCGACCTGTGTTACTCCATGTATTGAAGAGTACAGCGCGACTGCCACTCCCCACTTTCTCTTTGCTGAGTGGCGCGGTGGCTCCACGTTCGCTGAATCATGCGTCGCGCGCGTGTGGTTATGGGTTCAAGGGCTGTTCTGCCATCTCCGCTGGTTTGAAGGTTTTTATTTTTGTTCTGTTGGTGTATCTGCTATGGTGCGTCAAGTTCAGGCACACGTGCCGTAGCCTCTCCGAAAAAAGTGACTCGACTGCTGCTTTCGCTCTCTCGCCGCACCCTCGCTTCCGACTTGCAGCAGTAAACGTAAAGCCCTTCGAACTTTGTTTAGCCTTTTTCCATCTCCCTCTGTCTTCTTGATCACGCAACGTCCCATTTCTCTACGTTGTGCGGGCGGCTGAAAGCGCATCCTCCCTGCGCACGGTTGCTTTCGGATGGCTGAGCGCGCGGGACCTTTGTCTGCTCATTGGAGCGGTGGCTCAATTCCGATTCAGAATACGAGCCGAGCTCGGATTCGGACTCGGACAGAGTCGCATGCGAGGAAGAGGGTTTCGCATCGTCAGATTCGGATGTTGAATGGATTTTATAGTCAGGTTGATGATGATGATGATGTTTACTAACAACAGCTGCAGAACAATGAAATGTGCAGATTGCATTGACTATGTTAATTGTATACCAATCATAATCAGAAATAAATTGCTATGTTCATTCCCTGTTATGCTCGTTCCCTGAAACCAAGCCGACACTGGGGGTGCGTCACGGCCAGAAAGGTCCGACAGCGAAAGGGTTAAGGGTGCTAGCTCCAAAGTTTCATTGTCGTCCGATTCCTCTGCATCGCTCTCCGCCCGCACTTCGCAAGCAATGCCCTCGTCGGTGCACGGTTCCGCAATATCAGTGTCATCAGCAGAAATAAAGTCATCCCAACCAATGTCGTAGCCCCCCATGTCGGAGTCGACGGCGTGCTGCCACAAATCACCGCCAGATCGATCATCTTCGGAAGCATCAGTCTCGGCATCAGGCACTGCGTCGACGAAGCCAACCTTGTGGAAACAGTTCCGCATGCAAACGGCCATCACCTCCGCCCAGGCCGCTTTTGCCATCTCAATGGCCGAATACAGAGAAACTCGAGGGGGCAAGTTGGCGGCCGGGCGGTCAACAGTGATGAGCAAGCGCTCCACAATGCGGCGCCTATACAATGCCTTAAATGCGCGTATTATGCCCAAATCAAGTGGCTGCACTTTTGAAGCGGTATTGGGCAGCAGGAAAAGTAGAGTAACTGCTGTCGGAGAAGTTTGCACGTTGCACACTGAGCAGTTGTCAAGCATGAGCAGCATGCGTTTTCCTTGCCTCTACATGTCGCGGTCAAAGTCGTCCAGCCACTCTGCGAATAAATTGTGCTTCATCCACACCTTATTATTGCACCTGTAGCATACAGGTACACAGCTCTGAAAGCAACACAGCTTCTTTGATTTTCCAATTACAAAGGGCACGCGCCGGTCGCACCAAAGTACTGTAATGCACACTTTACTGCGCTTTCTGCCAGCACGAGTCGCCTTTTATAATGCGTGTCTTGGCCGGCAGCATCTGATAAAATAATGCAGGTTCATCTGTGTTATACACATCCTGCTCCATGTAGCTTGCAGTAATGGCTCGGTTTATTACAAGCTAAGTGGCAACGTCTTGGTCATTTACCGAAGCCGCTTCACCGACAATCGACTTAAAAACAATCCCATACCACACTTTTTATCTATGTAGCCAGCTATTGCTTGGACAGAAGTCAGGAAAATCTAGCAGAAACGCAAAGTTTTTGGCTTTACCCTGTATCATTGGTACGCTTATTGAAATGTTGCGAACCCATGCGTCGGCAAACCACTTAAGCAGCTCGTCCTCTATGTCCGCATAAGTGGCCTTCCGCAGGCGCTTTCTGTTCGTCGAGTCAGCGGCAGAGCTGGCAATATTTTCCTTGTTCTTCAGACTCGTCGAGATGTTTGATTTAGACACATTGTACTTTTTCAGCACCTCGCAGTTTTTAGCACCTTGAGGCACTTCCTTCAAAACTGCTCGCTTTGTTGACATGTTCAGGGCTTTTCATTTCGTGACCGCTGCAGGCATGGCTTTCCCAGCCACCATCCTGAATTACAACTCGGGTCCTCGAAGAATTCAAAGTGCGGAAGCGAGGAAGCAGTGAGACTAGTGTGAAGAGGCCTGCTTCGCGGTAACGCCCAGGAAACAAAACTTCTGAACTTTAGGCGGCACGTAGCATGCGCACCAAGACAGCGAGGGAGTCGTAAGAAAAAGCGAGGAGAGGGGAGCGGGGTTGTGAGGACGGGCAGGAGGGCGATCTTGGAAGCCACACGCTGACACTTGTGGGCAGCGTGTGACGGCGGGGAGAGAGCAGAGGGGCACAATGCGCCTCCGAGGAGGCTTGGAAAAACAGACCGCGTACGCAAAAGGGCCGAAGGTCATAATTATTTTGCATTACGGTGCTGCGTTTACGCCGTCCATTCGCTGTAACTGATCAGCAGGTCTCAAGGACGTTCTTTATACATGCGATTTTATGCCATTCAAATAATGTACACTTTGATCCTCCGGGCTCAATATTAAGCCCCCTGCTTTTTAACATTTATGTGAATGATTTGTCCAATGAAGTAGGTAATTATATATATCAATATGCCGATGATACTGTTCTTGTATCTTGTGCAACTAATTACTCTGATGCACTCAGCTCCTTACAGAATGAGGCAACTAAAGCTATGAACTGGTTTGCGGCTAATTTAATAAGCATCAACCCTTCTAAAACGCGACTTGTCTGTTTCTATAACCCCATGAAAAAAATCCTGCCTACGACACCATTATTCTTGCACACATCAGACTGTTTTGGATGTACATGTCAACCTGTTAAAAATGCATCTTCTGTTAAGTATCTTGGGTTGCTTTTGACTGTGATCTTTTATGGAACTCGCAATTATCACACATCTGTAAAAGGCTGCGCGCGGTCTCCTGTGTATTATACAATATGCGATGTCTTATGCCAATCTCCGTTCGAAAAATTATTGTGCATGCTTTAGCCTACAGTGTGCTACGTTATGGCTTCACTGTGTATGGCCATTGTACTCTTAGGTGGAGCTCAAGAATTCATTCAATTTTACGTTCACTGCTGTCAACAGTGGCTTACGATTTGTGTCCAAAGCAAGATACAGACGTCTTTAGGTTGTTGAATTTGCCAAACTTCACTTCTCTGATTATCGAAAGTGTTGTAATTAAACACTTCTGGAATAACGATTTTAAAACACGATATACGCCTGTCCGCTCCTTAAGACCGAAGGAACCCTACGTCATCCCCAAGACTGCGACAAAGTACGGAAGGAGAACACGGCAATACTATGTTCCAGCCATATTTAATAAATTGCCAGCGTCTGTGTTAGAAGCAAACACAAGACGAGAGATTAAGAAACAACTTAGAATTGTCGATGTTTGATGTACCATTTTGTATAACTGTTCAACATTTTGTTCCGACCCGCTAATAGCTAACTCTGCTATTAACCCTGTGCAATTTTCTGTGACCTGACTGTCAGGCACTGCCAGTCAAGCCCTCTGAGGCTTTGGTAGGCCTGCTATATGTACTTTGTTTTCCTTATGCACAATAAAGATTGTATTGTATTGTATTGTATTGTATTGATGGTTGCACGGCTCTCGTTCATTTTAAGCGAAAGTTCATCTTAAGTGGGGCTATTGTATTTGGGCTCTGTGTGCGAAGAATACCTGACAGGATTTCATCAAAAAGGGGAGATCTACCGTATTTACTCGCATAATAATCACACTTTTTTGTCAGAAAATATAGATGAAAATTTAGGGGTGCTATCAATACGCGAGTTAAATTTCCCGCGAAAAGAAAAAAAATTGTTTTTCGTCCCACGTTTGCTGTGGGATGCGGGTGCAAGACACCAAAACAAAAATGGCGGCCGGCGGAGCAAGCCGAACGCGCCGAACAGTATTTTTTTCCCCTTCTCGTGAGTACATTACGTGCATTGAAACAGTTTCTTCCGTATCAGTGATGAATAATATCGCTAATATCGGCAAGTCTGCGGCAATAACGTAGCCATGTCCACTTTGAGGGGATAGAAACAGATGGGCGCACTTAGCTGCCAGTGACATGAAAATGCATCGCCGGCGTGCTGCGGAAACTGCGCCATCCGTCTTCACTACTGTCCTAATATGGCACGTTTCCGCTAAGGGTGGGCAAATATCTTAGCTGTGTTATGAGCATCAGCGTATGAATACGGTATACTTTTAATGTATCAGTGTAAACGTGGGTACTATCATTGCCGCGCACGATTTGTTGCGTGCCCATGAGTGCAGATGAAAAGAATCGAAAGGTGCCTTTTTTGTTTTTGTTGACCACAACCATTATAAAGCCTACCGATAATAAAGGCAAGTTTGGTTGTACCTTTTTTTGTCATGGAAGTGTGGAAAGTGATGAAAGTAATGAAATGAGGCATCTACTTAAGAATGTTTCGTGCGTGCAATCCACTTGGCTTGTCTTGAAGAGTCGTTCGGGTAGCATTGGACAGACGGTAAGCACAGTCATTTTTAGCTAGACTTGGCACACAAAATATCACTGCGGCAAGTTCGGGGTGCGATCATTACACGGGAAATAAAAAAAAATGCAAATTTTGACGACAAAATTCAGGGGTGCAATCATTACGCGAATGCGATCATTATGCGAGTAAATACGGTATATTTGGATTTCAACACTGAGAATGACTACTCGCATGTGTACGTGGATCCAAAGAGAACCCTTATCTTCTTAGCCCACTTAGCACATTTTTGTTTTAGTCATCACCTCATCAGCAGGCTAAATAGTAGCAGGTGGCTGGCTACATGCGGCACACGGGCTGTAGTTTGCCCATGTCTGCTCTAGATTATAAATGGCTGTCAAGAGTTGCTGGTTTACCTGGCAGGGCCTCATTGCTGCCTGTACCAAGAGGCCACTGCAGGGGGCCATGGGCCTTGGTGATGGGTAGTGGCCATGGAGGTAGACATCTGTGAACCACCTGGCACACTCCCCTCGTAAGACGGTCGCCTTGCTCACCGAGGCCAAGAGATGAAGCCCAACGCCACAACAACTGTGGCACCTCTTGCTTCCGCAACTCCCGTCGACCAGCCTCTGCGCATTATTACACCTTAACACCTTAACAGTCTACACCTTAACAGTCCATGATGGACAAGTTTCATTTTCAATTGTGACCAACTTTTACGGTTAACCCTTCAAATATTTTGGATAGTTTGTTCAGCCAAAACTATTTGCCTTATCAACACCTTCTCTTGTATCCACACCATCATGGACAGCTAAGACTAAACAAAATGGAGAAAAGAGAAAAAGAGCATGAGGAAAAACAAAAAAGAAAACATTTGGATCTATTGTCTTCCAGGCTGTTTCCATGTTCCTAAACTTGAACTTTGCACAAGCCTGAACTCTGCCTAATGCTACGAATAAACAGAGCTGCCCAGCCCAGGTGACACTTACTGCCAGTTTAACTAATGAATGGATGATCGTTTAACAGCAGGTGACACATAAACAGCCACAAAATTCTGCTCATTTACTCAGCACACTTGGAGGGCTTGTAGTGGCCAAGCAAGACATCTGCCAATAAAGTTGAATTATTCATGGCACCTGACAGTGGCATAACGAGTTCAACAGCTGGTGAACACTGCTAGGAGTGATCCACCCTACTAAAAGCATGAAAAGGCATTCCCATAAAGGAACTTTTTCTTTATGTGAATGTCTGTGAAGCACATTGTGACATGTTATGAAAACAAGCAGACTCAGCCTCTAATATTCAACACTATTGGAAGGCACAGGAAAACATAAGGTGCGTAGAATTATGCACATACTATGCCTCGCAATGTTGATAAGACATTCCAGGTCCGCCCGCATCATACGATAGAGAAGCCTTTCCTTGCGGTTGAGGCCAGCATCCCCTCGAAGGGCACCCACGTTGCATGTCTCTATCATAGCCAACAGATGCTTCAGGTGGCCCCGCTGAACCAGCTCGAGCACATTGCGCTCTGCACAAAATGCAGCGACACGGTACATGGAAGAGTTCCTCACTACATGGTAGGACAATTACATTCACACTATCCTTTTTTTGCAAACATAGTCTTTTGCAATCTTTGTTTGCATGTTCGTTCATGTCCTCACTCACATGAAGATCATTGGATGTTCTTTTTGTTCATGAGCTCAATATTTCAATTTTCTAGTGTTTCACAATAATCTGTTGTCTCTGAACATTGTGGAACAGGCCGATTCATTGTATTTGCATAAATATAATGAGAGTCTTCTTTTTCTTCTCAACATCTCTGGTCTCAGAAAGCACCTCACATTATGTTTGGGTTTGTGACATGAATTATAAAAAGCTTTTTCTCTTTTGTTTCAGCACTTAAAATTGACGTGTTTTAACCTACTAGGCACCACCGTAATCGCTACCACATACGGAGCCATGTTCACCGCATTCTAATGTCCTGCAAGCACTCTTGAAGTGCTGCCTGTCTGATAGCATTTGTGGCATGGAGGATGATGCCATTCTTGCCAACAGTGACAAAAACGTCGGCAGTGACAACGAATAAATTATGCATGCACTCATCCTTTCACTGTATTTTGCGATGGCAGTTCACAGTAACAATGAGTAAAGTGCCCTGTGCGCATCTGCTTTTATGCATTGTTTCCCATTTCATTGCAGCATCATTTTGCATTATAATCGTAATATAGTGCAACCCCTATATAATGAAGTGGGTAAAATCAGCAATTTACTTTCTAATGTCTAAATTTTGTTATCTTGGATTTAAACGTTTTATGCAAATAAGTAGTCACCTATGGTTTTTTCTTACACAAAAGGGGCCGCAAAATTTTCCAAATGACCCCAGTCAATCAGGAAATGCAAATTTGAATGAGAAAAAAAAGATTTTGTTGAATTTTGAGAGTTGGCGCCGAAAGATACAGTTTCATGTGGAATTAACAATATCATCACATCGGCAGCACGAAGCGAAGCTAGCCATGCTTTCACATCCACTCTGTCCACATGGCTGATAGCATTGCCCGCAGTGGGACGATGCTATCATGAAAACTGCAGGCAGCGGAGAGCGAATGCTTCGTCTGCCTCTCGCTTTAATGTGTCTCCAAAACTTGAGGTTATGCAAGCTCCAGCACTAAATGTTCAGGAAAACAGCACACTATGCCACACCATCTCAGTTTACACAGTCTTTGCACATGCAGTAGATTACCTCTAAAACAGGATTCGCACCATTCAATCACAAGACATCAACCATGACAGCTTTACCTGGGAGCAGCTTCTATAACACTTCAAACATGTGCAACCAACACTGAAATTATGACCACTAGTATGGACAAATGAAACAACAAAACACTAACACAAGAAAACCACAATTTCGCTAATAAATTTCATATAAGGGTTCAATTCATTTTAGCTCACAAATAATAGTGTGTCACATAAATTATTCTGATCAAGCACACTATAACAGGTTCCCAAACTGCAACATAACCTTTCAATTTTGTTGTTCTTGTTTTAAGTTTTAACATATAATATTCACTTCTTCATGGCAGTACACACAAGGCACTGATTACTGCCACTGTAGTGCACTCACTCGAGCAGGTAGCCAGAGACAAGCACTCCAAGGTCAAGGCAGTCTGGAGGCAGACCGTACTGTTGCCCTCAAGCAAGTAGAACAACTCCGTCAGCAGACCCTCATTACCCAGAAGAGTGGCATTCTGCTCTGTGGGAACAAGAGGCAGTGACAGGTCACCCCAAGTGTGAGCAGCTATTCCTGTGGTCAATATAACTGGACACCAGAGCAAAATATTAGGTCAGAATAGATTGATAAGCTATTAATCTGACATGACAGTGTGCATTCCAGAAGAGCATTGATGTTCTATAATACATCATGAAGTCAAAAGACAGGTGGCAACAACTTTCTGTAGGTAGCAGTGAGCAGCTATCATGATGCAGGCTGCAGTCATGAAACGATGGCCACTGAAATGACAATGAAATGCTCCAGGCTGACAAAATCGCAAGCCTGGACTACTATCATGAGTTACTACATCGAAAGGTTCCTGCACTTTTGCTGTGACAGCCGGCTACAGTACACTACTATTAGTACTTTTTTTTCTTTCACTTTCCTTCTATCATCCCAATGCTGCTTTGACACAGTCTCATTGCGGTGCCACCTGCAATGGCCATTGCTGAGCCATTGCTGTTTCTAGCGCTCACACTTCACTGAGTGCTGCAGTTGGCAGGAGTGTCAGTTTTCAGAAGTCCTGGGTTTGATGCTGGTAGCTGCACCTTCCTTTCAAAAATCTGATATACAGTCTATGCTCATTATAACGGACCCGCGTACAACAGACTTTTAGATATAATGGACCATATTTCAGCCTTAGTTTGTTCTACCTATCTGATTAATGCAACGAAGTTTGCTTTTAACGGACTGCACAACAGACTATCAGCTACAGTGAATGTAATTAGTGTCAATTTTTGTAAAATATTGGGCATATAAAATGTACTTTTACCATGTCAACACGGGCTGACTACTGACTTGTGAGGGTCAGCCGACGATCGTGGCTCAATATTGTGCACGCGAGGGAGGAAGGCGGCGGAAATGCACCATCTTCTTTCGTGCGTGAGCGGGGGGGGAGAAGGTTCTACTCCGGTGGCTGCTGCTTACGGCACGGAAGCCATATCTTGAAAGAAATCTGCGATGTGAACGACGTGCGCGCCTGCGTGGGCCTCATCTTCAAGCTGATCTGTGTTGTGGACAAAGTGCGCCCAGTGCTGGTAGCTTCATATGTACTGTGCTTTCGATGTTTAGTTCGTGCTGAAGTGGGAGATAGTACGAAGGTAAATTCGCTCGCTGCTGCTACTGCGCTAATCTTGCTTAATTTGCTATCGCAATCAATGCTTCGCCTTTCGGGCAAAACTGCGACTCTTTTTGCTTGTTTTTTACTTTGGACGTTCGTCACTCAGTCACTCACTGTTTGCAATGAAGTTAATAGACATCGCGATGAAAGTTTCGGAAGTGGGGCATTTCAGAAATTACGAACTTTGGATAAAAATTACGTTTTTTGTCTGATTATCAGAGTGCGTTGTAATGAGAGTCGACTGTATTTCATTTTATCATCACCATTAAGGTACACAGATGATTATTTCTTGCTGCAGACAATACAAGGCTGAAAAGCTTTGGCACAAAGTGTGGTGCATATTAACAGCTGTTTACAAATGAGCTGCTTTATAATTGTCATCAGGACACAGTTATGGCCATGTCGTTGTAGATGAAACACAGCTGGAAACCTTTGACACAGCTTAAAATGAACTGTGCACAGCGGCAAGTGCTTACTGCAACTGATAATGCACAAGATGGTGGTTCGCATCTACCTTTAGGTAACCCATATTGATAGTTATTACAGGAAATGCTTCACACTTGGGCCAACATAGTGGTTTTTAAGAAGCCAGTAAGGTGATCTCTAATATGCACCGATTGCTGACTACACAGATATGTGAGCCACAAATGTAAACTCATATATTCACTTTTCAATACATCTCGTAAGCAAGAGCATATGAGCTAGAAGTCAAGCCAAAGGCTGCAAGGCATGTAAATTCCTGTTCCATGGTAAACGACATTCTAAGGATAAAATGTTACAGGCACTCATGCTGAAGTACTCAACTGTTGCCAAGCAGTCTTTTCAGCAGCAGCAAGATGGCAACCTTAACCTTGATTTTGACCTTGAATTTCCGAAGCTCTTCCAATGGAACTTTGTATGCACCCAGAACACGAGCCCTCAAGCAGAACTTTTGATCTGGAAGGTAATGCAACCCACATCAGGTGAAAAGCCACACGATATTCACTGCACCAAAGTACAACAACCAATAGAGCAATCTTATGATAAGTTTCACAATGCCATTGTTGCCACAAAGAATGACAGTGGTGGTAGTCCTTAGCAGATCGAAGGCCATCTAGGGTCCAAAGCATGTAGTCCTTACTTCTTTTTTAAAACTTGAAGAAGCCAGCTAACCTTCAAGATAGTGAAGCTGCAAGGTTGGGATAATATAAACTGAGCAGGTACAGTGTGAGTAAACATTTTATGGACTATGCCTGCAGTAATGATGCGTACTGATTGGATTGTGTATGACTTCAGATAGTGATCTGGAGAGGAAACCAAAGTACATCAGGAGAGGTTACTGTAAACAAACATCAAACCAGACATATAAATGGGACACTAAAGGCAAATATTAAATCAAGCTAAAGTGATAGATCAATGCCAGAGAAACTCTAAGGCATCAATATTATCACAAGCAAAAGTTTAGTAAATGAGAAATAGAAGTAAATGCAGGACATGATTTGTGACTAATCAGGGACATTCAAGTGCCAACCTGATGTAGGCACTTTAGCAGTCGTCCTGTGTTCCTGCTTGTCCCTGTGTCATTTTTTGCGCTATGTTTCCGATTCTGGACGTAGGCACTCCTGATTACAATTACGTGACTAGTACTCAACCTCTTCTTATAAAAGATCACTGCATTGCATTATAAGACGAAAGAAAATGCTATCTGATCACTTCTATTCCATGTTCGTAAAAAAACAAAGAAAAAGAACCTCATTGACAGTACCCTTGACAACGATGCAATCTGTCGAAAGATTTCATTTTCGCTCGACTCTGCACCGCCCGTACTTTCGCGTTTCAGTAGTTTTGTTATCGCATAGTGCTGCACTGGTTTTTCTGGCTTGCAGAACTCACACAAACTGCAATTAGCAGAGAATTCCACGTTGATGTAATGTCGTAGGATGCCCTAATGGCTGACACCATTTGACTGAAAGTAGCTGTAGCGGCAAATCCAACACCCTGTCTAGGCTTGGTTTCTCTATGGGCATGCATTCAACTTTTGCACTAAGAACTGTACTACCGTTTGTCAGGTGCCGTTTTACTCACTGACAGCAGTAAAGGGTGGTGATGGTGTATGCAATGTCGTCACCCCTTCACTCGAAGGCAAACGATTTGAATTGTGCTCAAGGTATAAGGACCCTTCAGGCGTGATTTTTTCTTAAACTAAGTCTTTTCTTGGCACGAACTAAGTGCTGCGAGGTTTCTGGAAGGCTGTTTTAACAGTCCAGGTTCACATATTATTCTTTCCTTTAGTGTCCCCATAAATATATTTACAAGTAGTACAGTGTGTTTAAAAAGGCTTTGCAGACAAATCGTGAAAGTTCAAATACAGACAATTTGTCATTCTGGTTGATTCGAACAAACATCAAAAGTATGGTCCTACTGCTAGTTACTTGATTGGAGGCACTTTGTAACTGCCTTGTAAAAATGAGTCACTCATGCAACTCAGACATTTAGCTTCCCCAGAAAAACTGTCATGTAGACAACATCGCTTGCATGGCCAGAGGTGGATTCCTAGTTGCCTTCGCCTGAATTCCCAGACATTTATCCGGCAATAAATAAACAAAACTGACTGAATGACAGAAAATTTCACTTTCAAGAATGCAGCTTTTTTGCGCACAAGACGAGGACGAGGCGCCTCTTCTTTGTCCTCGTCTTGTGTGCAAGAAGCTGCATTCATGTCCTACTAACATGTCCAAACAGTCATCTCAGTTCCCTTTCAAATTTGAAATGAAGTAGTTTGCTACAGGAAGCTTTTCAAAACTCTTCACAGCTGTTCAATGACAAGCCTTTCCGACAAGGCTTAATCAGCATTGAGTGTCTCTATCTGCTTTACTTTTCACAATGTGCAAAAGGAAAGTGTGGCAAACATGCTGTAATAGGGCAATATTAAGCACCCTTAATTCTAACTACCTCATTGCCTCCTGAAGATTGCATTGCAAAGAAAAGTATGCCAGTAAGTATGATAACAACTCAATTCTGAGCATGCTCCCATGATATTTAGAAAGAAAAAGGAGTGCTTAAACAGGGGTTACCATTATATCTTATTGTATACTCACAGCGCTTTTCTTCAGTAACATTTTATTAACCTTGGATAACTGAATTAGGGTAACTAAGCTTAGGGAAGAACCACGGAGCCAACATATTGAATAATTTATTATTTACTTTTTGGGGAATTTACACCAAGGTGAACACAAAGCAGATAAACTGCAACAACATAAAGAAGACTGGAAAGAACTTCGTTTTTATGACACTAAGTAATTTCGGTAGAGGGACCACTGAAGATCCCTTTCAGGCAACAGCAACAAGAAGTTATAACAATCAATCAGCCCCATCTCGTGCATTTTGAACATTTGTTTTAACATTAACCTACTATGATCTACTCACGGCAATGAGATGATGTTTGTGAAAGTGTTTAACAGCAAGACAGCAGGCATTTTAATTTTAGCACTCAACACTTTGTTTTCTTCATTTGCTCATAACTTTTTGCCCACAGATTTGGTTTGCAACATTCTATTAGTTTGTTTTAGCCCTTTAATTCTTCTAATATGTGTAACACGTAACAGACAGTAAATGCTCGTGGCTAAACATTTTTTACCAGAAATATGCAGTATAACTCTTGTTTTATGCTTAGTCACCACCACAACAATTAGAATAGGGTCATAACATTCTACTAGATTCCTTTCATCGTTTTATGGTCCCTCTGCTATGGTACACTTTTAACAAACCCTGAAAATTTGTGTGACAGCTTCTAGCACACACCCTTTAATTTTAGTGCATAAGGCCTTTTCCTTTTTGCTTGTTTTTAGGTCATCACCTTGTGCAGCTAAACGAGATAGCAGGTTGCAGAGGGCCACCAGAAATGCCGGCTCGGACAGACCCATGTCGCGGTGCCTCAGTAGAACTGGTAGCAGCACCTGAGTTGCACATCGCTCAACCAGGAGGCGAGTCCGACCTGGATGCACACATGGGCAAAAATGTGCAAGAATAACACTAAAGATATTATATATGAAGACCCATGATTAAAAGGTCCTCTTGCAAGGCTCCATTGCAAATTTTAGTTAATCACTGGAAGTTGTAGGACACCATCTAGGGGCACCTTACCACAAGAAATTTTCAAATTGGTTTGTTATTAGAGGTGATAGGCTAAACTGAAATGTTGCATTGCCATGCTTCCAGGAGGTGAACCTCTCTGCCTATGCAGACAGCCTCACTTTCAGCATTGACTACCATGTGCAAGCAACTTTTCTTTCCTGCTTTCTCCCATACCAGAGCTGAGAAACCACATCACATTCACATCACGAATCTCATCTCTCCAATTTTTATTTTCCCTTCCTCTTTTTGCTGCCTGGTGCACTCCCAGTTCCAGTGGCATTATTGTGCATTCTGCATTGGATGATAATCGATGACAATGCAGACAATGTGTCTTACATAGACTCATAGAAGCATTTGTGAATGTGTCCTTGACTGTAGTTGGAAGTGAGCTTCCTCGAGAGAAAGGGCATGCAGGCTTCTGCTTGAAATCTGTTTTTGCTGTTTTCACAGTCACTCGATACTTTGTAGACATGATTGCCGCCACATGATCTACTTGCCACGCTTATATGTTTGCAATGCCCAAACCTGGTGAGGAGCCCTTTAAAGGCACCTTGCAACACATCATCCAGAAGGTATGGAAATGTGCCTGGCATTGGGTTATCTCTAAATGAATATTTTACAGCAAATCAAAATGTACCTTGCTGCCGTTACTGTGACTTCCTTTCTATCATTACTATTACACTCATAGCTGTGCTGCCATGCACAGACAGAATGACACATGCCATGTTCTACCCACCATTGTGCTAAGCTTTTGCATAGGCAGGACTTTGAAATTAGGTGGCGTGACTTTTTATTGGGCTGCCTGATCTCGAAGGCTATTGTGTCAACACAGTGGTATTTTATTCCACCAGGTGCCAACTACAGCTTTCAATTTTCGACTCTGCCAGAAGCACTGTTTAGTTCAGCAAAATTTTAACCTGCGCGAGGAAGACAGGACATGAACAGAAAGATAGACAGTGTGTATGCGTATGTCTTCATCACGCAGTTTAATATTTAGCTAAACCTATGAGCCGACTAGCTTAACAACATGCCTTACTTCACTGTTTAGTCACCATGTCTAAAGGAAATCTGACCAATGGCTATCATGTTTCTAAGTGTAGGATGCAGAAATACGCATGAAAGGCCACATGGATTTCAGGAAGTTTAGACAACAGTCTTTTGAACAAAACTGCAAGCTCCTTGCTGTGAGTACAGGAATACAGTCGAACCCACTTACAACGATAAACGTTTTAACAATATATTGGTTATAACAAAGAGAAGCTGTTGCATCGTCAACTACTGTATGTTTTCTATGGTGAAATAACCCGCTTACTACAATGTCCCAACGTTACATTATCGGTTATAACGATGAAGTTTGGCTCCTGGGTGTCCGTGGAGAAGGGTAGTGAAATGCGAAATCCTTAAAAAGAAAAAAGAAAATGAGAAAATGATGGCCCGCTGCCCCAACAGCTGTCGCGTACTAATTTCCCAGCATTCTCCATGCCCCTCTCTCCCGTTGCCCTTCCAACCCTCCGAACACGAATGGGCTGTGCCCATAGCTCTACGCCACGCCACCCTCTGAAACACGAATGGACCGCGCCAACTGTGCTACTGCCAGATTGCTCACTGGCTCCTGATTCAGCGCAGTTCTGCAAACAGCTTAATCAGTCGCGTTCGTCTTTGTCGGCTGTGTCAAAATCGTTCCTGGCTATGCGGTTTCTCAGCCTTGTTTGACTCATCTCTGAAACAGAAGATGGCTGATCTGCCTGCTGATCATTGGCAATGCATGATGTTGCCAGTGAAAAGAAAGTGCATAGCTATAGATTTGGAAACTAAGTGCTTCTAACTGATGAGGTGATCATCGCGAACATTCTTGCATTGGATAGCGATGGCAATGACGGCAGCGATGACGTGGTAGGGCAAATTGCCTCAACATTGTCCTCACAGGAGGCCCGGCAGATGATTCAGTCCCTCCGATGCTTCGTTTTCATGAGGGACCTTCTGCTGCACCACGTGGAGCACCTGGATGCCTTGGAGAAGGATGTCGGCAAGCTTCGAGTAAAGCCTACAAGGCTGACGAACATAGGGTTTTCTCGTGCAAGCCAGTGAGATGCGTATGAGATGAGTATGTGGTGAGGTGCCTGTGACCTTGTGGATTTCTCAAGCTGGAAGGCTGTCGCGGCAACATTCTCGCATTTCTTAAAAGGCCCCTTTTGGGGCCACCAAAGCGATGCCTCGGTGGAGCTCGCATATCACTTGCCACCTGTAACCCTTCTTTGCAGTTGTTATAGCAGTGCCATTCTTTAAAGCCAACAGCCGTGGCTTGATAAATGCGACTGGAGCGCCCAGGAAGCATTTACATGAGTAAACAAAATCAGTAGCCGAATGGAAGAAGATGGTAGGGAGGGGCTCTGACCTCCCTGCCATTACAGTTTTCTAACATTAGCTTTGCCATCTCTCTATTGTGATTTTTTCATGGAACTCAGATATAACAATTATCGGTTATAACAATGGAATTTCTGTGGCACTTGAATATTGTTATAAGTAGGTTCGACTGTAATACTAGACTCAATGTTCACACCAGTACTGTCTAGCAGCTGAGGAAAGATTATTTACCACATTCATAAAGCACTGAAGGACCATTTAACATTTAATACAATGCACACATGCACAGCCTTCTATCAGGGTTCTTCCTTAAATCATGTTGAGTGACAACCACATGGCAAGAAACAAACAGTTACATGCACTGGCCCGAAGACACTAAGTTTATCTATAAGTCACTACTTCAATTCTTAAATAAGGATGGTCTCCACACTTTCATTTAAACGCCCTCATATTCTGAAGGGCAATATACTCAAATGAAATAAAAAACATTGTGTAGCATAAAAGTTGCCCTTAAGTACGACCAGACAGTGTCATAAAAGCCATAAAAACACAGGGTGACCTGGGCCTAGTAGTGTTTCTGAATATGAACCAATTAGCTAAAACATGTCAGCACCTTCAATAAAGCCTGAAAGAATGCAATGCAAGGATCCTGTCATATGTGTGATGGTCACACCATATGTAAGTGAAGGGAGATACCTCTATACCAATCGAATTTAGCTGCATACTGTGCGTCACATACTTTGTTTCTTAAACATGCTTCCCTTGGGGCCAGAACTCATGTGGGATAATGAGCATAATTAGATTGTTAATAAAGTTGTTGCAACAACAATCAATAGAAAATATCTGTGGCACTTGGAGTGTTCCGCTTCAGTCACAACGAGTGCCTTTCCTATATGTACCATGGAATACAAAATCTCACATTAATTTCAATACGTGGTCACGAATGCTATAACGATAAGTGATTAATGACACACAAAAATTCATTAGAGTCATTTGTGCAGACATGGTACTTTCTGCACATTTCTTCATACCAGGACAAAAGTGCTCATAATGTGTCCCCGCCCCTCCTCACTCCCCATTTCTGAACATGTGTGACCCTCTAGATCAATATGGTGAGCTGGGAGAGTTGGTAGGTTAACATTGTCAGAAACAAACAGCATGAAGGGCATAGAGGACGAAAAAATTGAACAAACCAACACTATGTTGTCCAATCCTTTTCTCATCTGTTATTTTTATGCTGTTTGTTTTCGAAGATGTCACATTCTGTATAGATATCTTCCTTGGGGTAAGTAATCTGAATTACTGGTGTCGAGAAACAGTGGGCTGCAATTTGTTATGCATATTGCTGCATTTGTATTCTGCTTCAGTAAATTTATAATTAAGTCTACTTATTTATATGGCTTAATGTAAGGTTTACATAATGATAGTACAACTGATTCTAGCAAAACAAACATTGCCAAGTGATCACTAGAAAAATTGGCTGTAGACTGCTTTGCATAAATCTTGTTACTTTGGCATTTCTGACTTCAAAGTACAAACTCAAATATTCTTTACAAATGTCAAGAGAAATGTTTACCAAGTGCAAATATGCTTATAAGATTTTTCCAAACGCTTTTGCACAGTCATAGGGTCAATAAAAAACTGTATAGATGACAACACATTTAAACGACACAACAATTTGCAGAAAATTCATACAGTGAAAACTGGATCATGTGAAGCTTTTTCTAGTGAATTTAATAATATCACTATTCCTGTCTGTTTGAGTGAGCAAGTGAGTCATCGTCTGTGTAGCTATTTGATGGAAAGCTGCACTACAGTGAAACAAGCTTTATTAATGAGCAACTGTGCAAGCTTGGTCTCACATCACATCTCATGAGCAGCAAGCTGACAAGAGTCATGCCATACAGACAAGTAAAGTTAGCACCAAAGGAGTACTCACCTTTCTGTTCACTCACTATTTCTTTTAAGGCCATGACCACATCTCTAACTACAGAAGAATTTTTAGGTTGCTGGAAATCAAAGAGTAAATGTAAAACAGAAGCATAGTACATAAAAAATATGTTTAGTCACTGGCTCTGGAGCTGCGCCATGTGAAACAATCAAGAAAACACACACAAGGTGTTTTTATTAGTTTTTTTCTGTTCTTTTATTGCATTTTTTTCTTTCGTGCTGGTTCATTGTTATATTCTGAGAAAGTTTCTACCTCTATTCATCAGACACTAGTCTTCTGGCTTTGATAAAACTGAGATGATAATAGTGCACCTATATCAAGTAATACAAAATGTAAACAGCAGCCATTGCAACACCAAAACTTCCAAGAAAACTGCTCGTCTGTCATCCTTCTCTTTGGCTGTGTGGGTTTAACCTCAAAGCACATAACTTCAGCTTCAGGTTAGAACAAATTTCCGGTTGTTGTTGTTGTTGTTGTTATTATTATTATTATTATTATTATTATTATTATTATTATTATTATTATTATTATTATAAACACTGAAAAAAAAACAGCATCACTCATAGACAATCTTTATGTCAGGAACAATTTGTGGCCAGTAATAATAAGGCTGAAAACAATATTTCCAGTGACACATTTAAATTATGTGCAACTGTTGCCAGAATAGAGAACCAGTGATAGCTACAACACAACACAACTTACAGCAGTATACGAAAAGTTGTGGAGCATATGGCAGCCATAAAAGAACTGCATTTCCTATTGACCCGCACATTCAACTTGGGATTCCAATGTGCATAGAGTAGGACACAGACACAAGAGTACAGATTTTCTATCAGCTATCCTTATATGGGGTGACTTTTTGATGAGCTTCTGCTATCTCACATTCTCACTCCTCTCTCAACTTCTTAATGTTAGGGAAGTTTGTCAACTTGGCCTTGTGACTTTTTCCTAAGCTAACTTTGTTTCATCTAGCCACAAGTCAATTTATACTGCCTTCTTGCCAATATAGCACTTGCATTTTAAATTCATGGCCAAACCATCTCAATCTTCCTCCTTTTCCTGTAATGCCTACAACTATGTTTATTTCTCAGATGTAGCCATCCCCAATTTTATATTACCCGTTCAATTTGCAGATTCGTCTCAGTATAAATATTTTAGTCACTTGCATCTTCTGATTGGAAGACTTCTTTATTGGGATCATTTAAGTTCCATGCAGGTCATGGTTTTAAAGGGTAGGGGTAGAAAACATGGACACAAGCAGAACTGAATGAACAACGCGAAAGCATTTTAATTCCTCTTCTGCCCGTGTTTCTTTTTTTTTTTGCCTTACATTTCAAACCCTGCATCTTACAAACTCTGTCAGCTTTCTGACATTTCAAGTACCATGCAGGCTGGCTGGTCACACATCTGTCTCAAACTATAATCTGACAGCTCCTGTGCACAGCTGTACTAGTGCAAACTTAAAATTGTTGTAAGGACGTACTTCCAATAGTGCAAGAAGCATTGGGATGCACTCGTCAATCTGTGCTGATGTCAGCTGCTTCCTTTTCTCTGCAGAGAGACAGCACAAAATACATGGCACCTTAGTACATGGAAGAGATACATATCATACATGGAGAGTAGGATTGCCCAAGTATTTCAAGAAAAAAAGAAAACTGATAACATCTTAGAAACGAAAACAAGAAATAGTAATTGCACCTATTTGTTTTCCAAAAAGTAAATGCTAGCCCCTGCCAAACAGGCACGTTTAAGCATGTTTTTGCCAATGCAGGCCAAGCAACGCTATATGTTAATTTTCAAGGGTGCTTCAATCCCATCGCACACAATCCCACATCCATGATTTGGCAATAACTGAAAAGTTCAGTGTAGATAGACTTTGGTGAGATCCAAGGCGCATATGTGACAGGGGTACAAATAAAAAAAAAATTTTATGAACTTTGATTAAGAAACTTCAGTTTTCAGACACAACAATGTTTTTCTTCCCTCCAACTCTAATTTATGCAGAAACCATGGAGATTATTTAACACTGAAATCAAGTATTCAGCACCAATTCAACATTTATCAAAGGTTAATAAAACTATGCTTTCTAACATGACAAAAATTAATGAAATGCAGAAAGCTTTGTCATTCTGATACAGGATTAATAGAAACGACTACAAAATAAGTTTCGTGATGCAAACAAATGCCAACTGCTGATACTGTAAACAACAACAGCTAGAGGAGCATTTAACGGCAGTGTAATATTACAACTACAACAACGCTTAATAGCTTGCATGTTTATAGCAAAACTTACCGAACACTGCATACAAACATCTTTGAGTTGTATAATATGTGCTTTATTTAAATTATTTAAAATTTGTACATAGTAGGAAGATGTGTTAACTACATTATTAATGCAACACCACAAATATTCAGAACCAACGTAGATCTAGTATTCGGATCGAATTGGTATGTAAATATTTTGTACCAATTATTTGCTGACTTTATATTCGAGCAGTGACTAGTCCCTCTTTTTAATATTGCCCACTGTCTGAACCTATGATGTCTGTCTGACTGAACTTTGTTGATGTATTTTGTCTGTGTATATTGTGCAAGGGGGCCGGGGCCCTTGTCAGGTGCTCTGTCGCCTTTAGCCTCGGCCCCCTCTTAGACTGTGTCTGAGGAAACAATAAAGAAAGAAAGAAAGAAAGAAAGAAAGAAAGAAAGAAAGAAAGAAAGAAAGAAAGAAAGAATTCAGATCTGAAAAAGACTTAAATTAGATCCTATATCTTGAACATATGGAGACAAGTTGAACAAAAAAAAAAGTAACTTTCCTGGTGTAAAATATATATTCCTTGAAGATTTGAATCACGAAGGTGCTTTTGAATGATTGAAATTTTTGCTATTGCATGAAAATTCAGCATTCTGATTCTGCAACGTAACTGGATAAGAGGTTTACATATAAATGATCTCTGTGATTAAAGATGATTACCAGTTCAGATCATTCTAAATAACAAGAGAAAAATCAAAATAACCCCAAAATGCTGTTCTTCCTTCACTCCACATGAAGCCAGCAAATCATGAAGTGTGAATAATATAAATAACAACAGTACAGCTGCACAACGATGCAAACATTACAATTTTCTCATGTTTACATAGATTATCAACAGCTATAGTGATATCTAGGCAAAATCACCACACACAACACCTGGCCATGCGATTTTTGTGTTACTAGCACACGGATGACTGTAAATAAAACAGGCATGCACAATTCAAAATGTTACACAAAATGTGACGTTGCAGGTCAAGTGCAAGGTTTAAGGAGGTTGAAGAAAGTGTTAGTTAGGTCAAACACATGGGAGTGAATTAAGAGCAGCACACTGAGAAAGCGTCCTACCAGCATCCATCGCAAACGGTGTCTCTGGAGAGGATGAGCCTGACGTCTGAACATAAACCCAGATCCAAGGTCTTGACAGCAGTGCAAACGTGGGAAACAGTATATTTTTTTTAAAGCAGCCACTTCATTTTGGAGCCTTGCCTCGTTACGAAACAACTTTCATTTAGATTAAGGACCATGCTATGATGGGAGCAACATTTGGCACTGACACTGAAGGGCTGCCGCGCCGCAATGGGTCAAAAGAGAAAAACAGCTTAGTTGTGCTATTTTTGGCTCTGCTCCCCTTCCTTTCTGCAGAATCAACAGAATGAAGGCCGTGCAGTGATTCTGACACAGCAAAGAGCACAGGACAAAACAACTGTGCACGTCATTGTATGTGTGGTCTTTGGAAAAAGAAAAAAAGATCAAATAAATAAAAAGAAACATCTCGAAAGGGACCAGAGCCATTCGTTGAATCCCTCCCACACACTTCCAGACAAGAGAATAAGCCAACAGAGACTATCCCAGCTGCTATTGCATGTCTGGTTAGAGAAGTCACAAAGTGAGAGTGTGCATCACAAGCTCTCTGAGGGTCAATGAAACTGAGCAACATAAAAACAAATAACTTGGCAGGACATCCTGCTTGAAGAAAATAAGTGTCCAGACGCTTAGAGCAGGGAATGTCTCAATGCAGGCACAAGGAGGCTGCCTTTATTTTCCTGAGTGAGATTTTTCCATCTGCAAATACTTTCCTCTTGTAGCTATTAGAGTGACATACCCATAAGCAATGTTTGCATTCCGACCTACATGAAATTTCGGTTGAATGAGAGATAAGTAGCTTTGTTTGTTATATGGTTTGATTAATCAGTGTTGCTGTTAAAATGTAACTAAAGATACCAAAACACATAAATTACTTTCTGAAACTGTTTTTCGTTATTTTTTTCAGTATGTTTATTTTATGAAAGGAAGACAGGTAATGTGTCACACTGCTCACTGACTCCATGTATCACAGTTATTGCAGTACAGTTAAAGCAACTTAACACAGACAATAGTAAGTTTGCCATGTTCATATTTTATAATCTTGATTTCTTTTCTTAAAGAGAAGTACACTGTCCTTTTTCTCACGCAGCACAATTGGAGGATATATCAAGTACAGGGAGGAGCCTTCAACTAGCATTAACGCAAATGTAAACAGGTCTAAATGACAATGTGTATTTAAATTTTTCATGCTGATCACTGTGTAGCAACATTAATATGACTCAGGGCAGAAATCAGAAGTTTTAGAGGATGAAGCCTGCTTCAAGACCGGCAACACAGCAATGCTATCTTGTACCCAACGGTAAGCTTGTCCATTTTATTCTCCTGCTTTCATGTTGATTTAAGTTGGCTGAACACAACAGCCTTTTCGGCAGTGTGCAAACTCACCAGCGTGTCTTAAAGCAGTCAGCAGTGAAGTAACTTGTGGCCCCAGCATCCCACAGGGGTCGGGGGGGCCACCCAGCACTGGCAACACTTGGCGCAACCTCCACAGATTCTCCGCATCTCTGCAAGCAGTGTACCCTTCTCGAGATCTCTCCCACTGGACAGCGGTTTCGGAAATAGTAGTGGAAGCCAGAGAAAGCCATAGTCCAGACACAACCCAGATGCCAGAAGCAGTCAAAAAGAAGCTAACGTGCATCTGACAAAGATCAGAATGAAAATTTCTGCAAGTGTCTGGAACAATCATGGAATATGCTACTGCTTTACTCTGTGCCTGTTAAGAGATGTACATTGAATGGAAGCTTTGTATACAAGTGCTTCATCAGCACCATTTCAGGCTGTTTTGCATAACTGTGAATGCAAATGAACCACTGAGCAATAAAATTTCTGCAGACATCAGCCTACAACCACCATTTAGGGAAAGAAAAATTGTTCGTTTGAAAGCACTCTTTATAAGCAACATAAACATATTCTACTCAAGGTCACCAAAAGATCAACTGACTTACTTCATAAGGTTGTGGGGTTAAAATGACAATCCCATTTTGAGCAGCCTATGCATAATAGACAGAAGATTAGGAAATATTGTCATGAACAATGGCAAAGACGTAGTGGGGCTGGGTCAGAGTCTCTCCTGTTGGACTGAAAGATCTGCTAAAACCTGCGTGCCCTGTGCAGTCTTGACCAGCCAAGTGCTAGCCATTTACTGTTGAGTGAACACTCCCCGTAACAACCTTGACTGAAGGCTAATAGAAGAAATACAGCAATGAGATATCTCATTGCATGAATGAGTTCCTATAAGCACTCTGCAGTAAAAACGGTCTTCCTTGTGCTGTAACTGCAGATGAATTCATTAGAGAAATTCACAACCAAAACAAGTGAGTACTGTGTTAATGCACACAGGATCATGCACATGCAATGTAATGTGCAAGACAATTATGTATTTTTGTTCAAGCTCACGTGGGCGCTGCCATGGTGCTGGCCTAGGCTGGGCCTGCTTTTTGCACGACTGCGCCAGTGTCCTGTGCAGAATTTTAAAAAATGAATATTGATAACATAACATACAGTATGCTTTCAACAAAGTGTAAATTAGCAAGCACATATATATGGCATATGAGAGTGATGCAAATATACTAGCTGCGTATGACATGTAAGTCACCTTGTTGAACGTTGATCGCAAAAGATGTGGCAAAGCATTGATAGTTTTCTAAGATTCCACACAGAGGCCCTTACACGTTTTAGTGTGTCATTAATGACTAAGCACACTTCACTGAAGCATGGCAGAATTTTGCACACACAAGTTGCAATATGCTAAACACGTTGCCAAATTATTTACTAAGAAACCGTATTGCAATAAACAAGTAAGTAGTGACATGTGCGCTATAATAAAATATGATGGCAACCTTGAATGTTTTATTTTACAATTTGAAGATGCCCATAAGTGCATCCTTCGAATGTAATCGTATATGCCTGAGTGGTCCCAGCTCTTTGTCATGAAAGTTACTTTAAGACTTCAATACAATACAAGTACAACAAATATGGTCGGCTTTAATAAGGACGAGTTCGACCAATGACCGCTCTAAATGACATTGCGCGGACAGTGCGCGATAATGAAACCGAAATAACTTCCTGCGTGTATGTTCTGTGAACAAAAAATAGAAACGATCGCTTTTAAGACAATTCATTTATTCAGTCTAGAATGCATTGCAGATATGTTCAACTCAAGCTTAATGCGCGAAGGGCGCACTTGATTGACAAGCGTATAAACAAAACAGTAAATCTTAGCGCGAGCTAATTTCACTTGAGAGATGCTTGTCGGCGAAATGGCTGGTGCTTTTTTAAGGAGCACGAGAAAGTTTGGCTAGGAGCCAGACTTTGCGCTGCAAATGACCCAGCAGCAAACAGCTGATCCTCGGCATTTCTGCACGGCAATGGCCTTCACGGCGATCGCTTTGTGAAAAGTCCGCGCCGACAAACGGAGGTCATGGAAACCTAAAGCTGCAAAAAAACTTACGTATTCCGGCTAGATCAATTTAAACACAATTTAAGCAACAATTAAGGTCGAAGAACAGTAATGCATTCACACTGCACCTAAGAGCACTGTCATGAAGACATTCGACACAGTAACAACACAAAGACTTTGTAGACGCTACTTAATTGTCTCTTCGCATGCTTACTGTACGAAAGAAACTGCGCGTGCTGCTCTCCAACGGGCGTCGCAAATATGACACCAGCTGAGAACAGCAGCTGATAATATGGAAAACATATTTGTTTAGCTCACCCGATGTCCTGCACGCGAGCGGCGCTCCCTGTGCCCTCCGCGAAAGCGCACCTTTCCTTCTCTTCCAGATGCGGAGGATTGGGCATAAATGAGCGCTGACGAGCACTTACCCACTCCTAAACTCTGCGGTTCTCGAGGTCGTAAAAACGACGCGAGATTATTACGTGTGTGCGAAATGTGTTATTATGAATGGTTCAGTAGAGTTGATTGAATAGAACCGTTCGTCAAGACTGCAAAAGCTTGAAGCTGTTGCGGCGGCCGAGATAAACGCCACGAAAACGAAACTGAAACATTATGCGGTTTGTTGTCGACTGTGAATCGGCTTCGAGTTTTCTGGCCAGGCAAGTTTTAGATCCTGTTTCGCACCTTTCGCACGATGTTTTCTCTTTTGCGTCATGGCGGCCAACGTGTCGGACCAAGTTGAAGCGATGAGTTTAGGCGACCACGAAAAGGCACGAACAAACTAAACAGTCACTTTATTCCTCTCGTGTTTTGTTCGACAATGCGTTTGCCTTTGTGTTTCCGCCTAGCGAAGCGCTGTGGTTATCCTGCCTTGGTTCGTACGAAGAGCAGGGTCTGTGATGTTCCCTATCGTCACACGACTAACTAAACATTAGTTCATTCATTCGTGCGGCGCATGCCCGCGGTAGTTCTTAGCAGTGTAAACGTAGCAGGCATTTTACATTTTAAGGCTCCTGCACTTAGTTTTACTTGGCTACGATGCGAATGTCTACCGTGTTAACGCAATCTTGTATCGGTATTGCCGGAGTGCGCCGGCACCCTTCGTGCACGTATTGATCGTTTACTTTTGTTGTTTCTGCAGGTTGCCGCAAAAGCGGAATCGAGAGCTCCTGTCGCAGAGGTAGGGTTTTGGGCTAATTTTTATTTTATTTTTTCAATATAAGCGACGCACTGCGCCCATGCGATCAGCGCTCTTCGACATGGCATGTGTTCCCAGTTGATCGTTCACTTTGCTATCTTTTACAAAAATCCTGCAAAATCAATCATTGACAGAAACGTCGGTAGTTGGTACTGAGGTGCGCTTTTCTTCTGCTTATATTTCAGCTGATATTACAGCATTCATCTGCAGATGTTTGCTTCTAGTATTTAAGCTGTGTAAAAAACTTTTGTTTGAAGCAAATCTTTTTAATTTCTTCAAACAGTTGCCTTTCTTTTTTGACAGATAAACCCACTAATGTTGCAGATGTTGTAACAGTACTTCGAGAAAATATCGGAACTCTTCGAAAGAGCTGACGTAAACGTGCTGTGTTGTCGTTCTTCCATGCTTGCTGTTATCTTTGCAACTGTCAAGAAGCATCGTCAGTTCCATTCAGTCCTGAGATACTCAAGGGAGCTCAGCAACCGTACAGTTTTCTGCTGATGGGATTGTTTCTCAACAATCAAGATCTTAATGTTTCTTTGTTCAAGGTTGCAAATGTAGTAAAACAACAAATAAAATCAAAACGTCCAGCTCGAAAGTGACATTGGTTTAGTGTCTAGAAGGAATTTATGACGTTTGGGCGCTTTAAACACAAAAGAGAGCAGTATGCTACCCTAAACTTGTGGATATGCCCTCTTCATTGCATTAACCCTCAGGTGAGAGAATGCAAGCACCGTGCTGTCTACCAGCTGCTTCTGAAACTGCTATATTCAATTTCTGCCTAAACTTCCTTTTTTATTCATAATTTAGAGCTATTCTTGTAATGAAATTGTTTTCTGATAAAATGTCACCCTCTATGCTTCTTATGGTGTATTTGCATTATATCAAACCCCGGTCGTGACGGCCACATTTCGATAAAGGTGAAATGCAAAAATGTCTGTGCACCATGCATTGGCTGCACGTTGAACAAACCAAGGTGGTCAAAATTAATTCAGAGTCCTCCACTACGGTTTGCCTCATAATCAGATTATGGTTTTGGCAGGTAAAACCCCAACAATTAATTCCTTTTTCTTTTCATTATGACAGCTGAAGCCATGGCCAGCGTTCATTGAAGAACGCATCCGGCTGTGGGATGAACTGAAAGCACGCTATGATAAAGAGCTAGCAGCTAAGACCAGTGTACCCATCACAGTTACACTGCCTGATGGAAAGCAAGTGCCTGCAGAGTCATGGAAGACTACCCCATACCAAGTTGCTGCTGGCATAAGGTACGGTACATGCTAGCTATTTATCTAACCACATTGAAATGCAGCATAGCACAACATTTCTCTAGAAGTGTTGTCTGTCTTTATGCTATCTGTTTGCTTTGTATTCATTGCTAAAAGCACTAAGGCATGTCAGTTTATTAAAAATATGGCATGAAAATATAAACAAGCCTTTTAGTTAAATGATTAGGCTGTCATCATAACTGATTCACATTTTATAGGCACTTAAGCTAAGCTAATCATTCTTTTGTTTGCTTTTGTTAACATTTTTGGAAATGAAATTAAAGAAAAATAAACATTGGGCAGTAAACGTTTTACATGCAACTAAGTTCAAAATCAGGAGCATGCTGCTGTTCTTTCACGAAACCTAAGTATTTCCTTGTTTTATTTGGAGTGCATGGAACATGTTTCAATTCCTTGCCTCATGTGCAACAAAGTGTAATTGTTTAATGCATAGTGTGCAAAGTTCACATAGTTAATCATAGTGTGTTGAAGGCTGAAGAAAGGAGATGGTTTAGGTGCATTTTGCTTGCATGTACTTATATTGTTCATTTTCAAGCCCCCACTTTGACCTTCACTGGGTTGTGCATATGTTTTGATAATGCAAAAGCCGAAAAGAGGAGGGGGGCAAAACACAATTTTATTGGAACTACAAAGATGTGATTGGCGAAAATCAGCCTCGTTCTAGTGTCGGTGAAAAATCCTTAGACGTTTTCTCAAATGATTGTCATGTCATACCTTCCAGTGTTCACTTCAGTCCAGTCTCTTGCTCACAGCTGTGTGTCGATGCTACAACCTGTCTTTTCTTTTTTCTTCAATTCTGGACAAACACCCCTTGTGTGTCTCTTTTTTTTTCTGTTTCACTTTTTGTTATTTAGCTAAGACCATATAACATACCTGCAGCTTACTGTGAATTTTTAGCCGTGCAACAATGTCGGACGTACGTGGTTAATGATGTCTGCATGATTTCTGTGTTGTTTATGCATGGCAGATCTGTCCTTATTAGACAGTAAATTTGTTGCACCCGTGATAGGGAGATTTAACCAGAAATTGAAAGTGATATTTTGTCATGTTTCTGAAGATAGCTGCGGCACGTTTTTTCAGATGTTTCCTCTTGTAAGGACACATAATCACATCTGTGTCATGTCGATGAGGCCTACCAATTATTTTCATTGCATTGTTTAGTTATTGCTGTTTTACAAAGAGTTGCCATTCACAATTTGCCTTTCTGGCTTTCCAACTGCAGCAAGGGACTGGCTGACAATGTTGTTATTGCAAAGGTAAACAAGGTCCTTTGGGATTTAGATCGTCCCCTTGAAGAGGACTGCACCTTGGAGCTGCTAAAGTTTGATGACAAAGAAGGTGAGTGAACCCTGAGATAAAAAATGCTACTAGTACATGAGGCAAGATTTACAACAAAAGATGCCAGTATGTATACATTCGGTGCAAATTTGGTCAATGTTGATTTGGTGGTTACACAGGTACGAGGGCTTACCTGAACTCTTGGGGCAATATCCACTATGAAAACATTGTAGATGAAAAAAATATGAGATCTTGTTTTGTTGGCAGTAGAAAAAGAAAAGTTAAATATATATTCCAGTACATCGGTAATAATATCTAACACATGTTTAAAGGGTCTAATCTGTAAGTCATCTGTGTCACAGCAGGTGCTGTTTCTTTACAGACAAGAAAGCATTAACAATTTCATTGGCCGCTGTTGACACCAAAAATGCGCTTTCAGGGGACTTATCAGTTAAGTATGTAGTACAAGCTGGATTGTGCACTTTCTTTGGTAATGATACAAAGTAGTCATTAAACACATATTCCAAATTTGCCTTGCGGTTAGTGTCACCATCTAACACAAGCTCACTAGGCCTGAAGTCATCACTGCTATGGCCAAGGAACCTATTCTACTACAAGCTAATTTTGATTTATTAATTACATCAGTGTTGAACAGGTTCTTTAGGTAGTTTCTCTTTTCAAAACTTAAGAGACTGTTAACTTTATTCCTTTCAACTTTGAAATGCTTTAATGTGTCTTCGTTCTTATTATTTAAGAGAGTTCAATAATTTATTTTTACATTTTATTTCCTGGAGGCAAGTCTTAGTCAACCTAGGTTTCTCGACTCTGTGCGCATGCTTCAATTGTTTATGCAGAAACCACTTCTTATAAGCCCTTTTGAGTTTATCATGGAAACAATTATACACAGCCTCCGATTTCTGCTGGTAAAATACGTCTTAATAAGAATTGTATTCCCATTTCAACCTGGAATGGTTGCTCTCATGGCCTTACTACACTGCAACTATGCATATAGTTAAATAAATGTTCTGACTGTAGCACAAATATGCGCAGAAATTATTCTTGGTTGCCGTAGCAGGGCGATTCCCATACTTTGGGGTACACAACTGACTTTTAAAATTTGCAGGGAAGTGCTGTGACCCTATACATGGAGCCTTATACATGAAGCAAAAAAAACAGATGAATGGCCCCTTGAGCAATCCGCATGAACAGCCTACAAATTGTTGTAGAAGGTTCATTCCACAAAAATAAAAATGCATATTCATGCAACAGGTGACACACGCAAATGATTGGTAGTGTTGCAGCGGTAGAAAAATTTGGCAAAGAGGAGGAGCACATGGCATTAACTTGTATGCTTTCAAACCGCACAAAAATAACTCTGTAGAAGCCAGTTTTAGAACCCTTGCTTTAGAATGACAATAGGGAGCACTACACAGGCTTGGAATAGGTAAACAAGTTTTGAAGTGGGCCTGGGTTGGGTTCAGGTCCGGCTCAGACCTTAGTTAGGCTTGTAATAGGCCCAGATATGCTATTTGGTCTTTCCTGCACTGTGCCGGAGCATCTCAACTTGAGGGAGACAAATAAATAGACTGCATTGTATGTGCCATGCATGCAATGTGCTTAACACTCTACATGCTGAATTAACAGTAGAGAAAGCCTACATTCACTTCTATTGCAACTCACATACCACTGTATTTTATAAATTTATATTACTACCACATTTATTGGCTCAAGTTTTAGCATCGTACGTTGCGATGGTTCATTATAGCACTTATTTTTAAGGTGCCAAAAAACCACACACAGTACACGAGAGAACAATGGGATAGAGCATCTGTATAGGTATAATGAATCAATACCAACTTGCCCAGCACGAAGTTCTCATTGCAGTGGTTCTTTTGAGATTCAAAAGTGAGCTGACATGGCTAGTGGTGCGTGCATGAGTAGTAGTCACCTCCTTCGCTATATATTGCGGTGATATATATTTGGCAATATGTGTGGGCCTTCATAATGTACTGTAACACGAAAGCTTAATGAATAGACAATGTATTTTTTTCTAATTCGACTGTTCATTTGTCAGCAACAACTTTAGCAGAAAATTTGACATAGTCAGATCTACCTTCAGCAAATAATTGTGTGTGGCTGGTGTCTTAACATAAACCCAGAACTTGATTATGGCTTGTTTAGGATGAAAAGCTGACTGGTCCAGCCGTGCCTGGTTCGAATTTTTTGAGCTTGGGCCAAATGGGGGCCAGCTGTAACACTTTGGGACTGGGTTTGGATGGGATGTGCATGGCACTTTCGGGCCTGGGCTGTGCTTTAACAACAATAGACAGGGCACCACTTGATTTGTGTGTAAAACCATCTATCATCTATTTTTTGCCACTGTTTGTGCAGGAGAACAGGTGTTCTGGCACTCCAGCGCTCACATTCTGGGAGAGGCATTGGAACGCCTGTATGGAGGCTGCCTCTGCTATGGACCACCCATCGAAGGGGGCTTCTACTATGACATGCACGTAGACCAAGGGGGTGTGTCGGCAGTCGACCATCCATCAATCGAGACACTTATGCGCAACATTGTCAAGGAGCGGCAGCCCTTTGAGCGGTTGGAGCTGGCTAAAGAAGACCTGCTCCGTATGTTTGAGGTCAGGCTGCACGAAGTGTAGACATCTTTTTTTGTATGTGCTTCTGCTTACCAAGATGCTCTTTCTTCAGTCATTGCCCAATATTTCATTGTTGACTGCCAAAATAACAGGAAAAGCTCATTCTTCTATTCGTATCTGTCATCATTTTTATAGCTTATTATACTTTGATTTCGTGTCTTTGCCCAACAGGCTTTATCAAGCCTTTGTTTGGCAACCCTTGATAAGGCTGACAACAAGCTACTCCCGAGTATGACTGCAACTTCTGTTGTATATAAAACACATTCTTTCTGAAGTTTTCCTTACACGAGTCATCTGTAATGTTTACATAGCCTGACATGAATGGTTTCTGCAGTCCAGTCTCTTTCTTTCTTTGTTTTGAAGGCAATCATGTGAGGATATTGATCGTTCCAAATGTCCTTGCCATGAGCTAGTTTACCTCATATGGAAAGTGTTTACAAAAACGAGGTGAAGGCTGCAACTGCATGCCCTCACAGTGCAGGCTATTCTTTGTTACTCAGGGTGTTATTAGGCTTCTGGAAGGTTGTAAAGCTTGAAGCAGTAGCTCTGGCAGCATTCTTAAATTAATAGCTTTATGCCGCTGCCGGTTAATATAACTTTGTGAAAAGTTTGCGAAGCTTTACTTTTGTAGTGCTCTACAAAACTTGTCTAATCATTGGCTACAGAAATGTCATTTTATGGCACTGTTTGACAAACCGGCTTCTGTGCGCATGCAGTACAACCCATTCAAGGTGCGCATCCTGAAGGAGAAGGTGCAGACACCCACCACGACTGTGTACAGGTGTGGCCCCCTGATTGATCTCTGCAGAGGACCTCATGTGCGCCACACAGGAAAAGTCAAGGCACTTCAGGTCACAAAGGTGAAAGCCCATGATCGGTGTATGCAGCCATGTTCATATCTCCTCGCGTGTTCATTATTTTGCTGGCAATAGCTCACAAAATGTGTGTCTGTTTCAAACAGATTTAAAAAATTGCCTGTGGCAGATAGGGCTGAAAACAGCAGCTCTTACCTGCATCAAAAAGTTGGAAGTGTTCAGTTAATTTCCAAGGCATCATAATTAACTTCATAATTAGTTTCTTTAGTGCTCATGTGGTCAATTTCAGAAATGGTGCTGGTTTGTATGCGTTCAAATCCAATTAGCGCAAACCCTGGAAGTACCATAATTTTTTAATTATGTTGTTCTGAATGTGCTTTGAAACACATTAGTGTCATAGTCAAGATAGCTTTTCGGAACCCTCTTTGGCATAGTGCAGGAAGAAAATTAGAATGCCAATGTAAAATTTGGCAAATTTTAGGGATGAATATTTCAAAGCTAAAGCTGATCTTCGGATTTCTGCTTAGTGGATGCGACTCCGTTATTATCCAGCTTTATTTCTGCTGTTGCAGTGTGTACCATAATGTAAGTGATTAAATAATAGATAATGAGAATGTAATAATTAACTAAATGTACATTGGGATTTGTTCTGCAAGTAATGTTCACTTCTTGAAGTTATCCACCTGCTTGATTTTCATCTTTAGCAAGTGTACAGCAAACCATAACACAGCAAAGCATAGCATGGCCAAGCAGCCCAAGTCTACTCTCAGAGCTGTCACTTTTAAGAAATTTCTTTTCTTCTATGAAAGCATCTGTGTGGCATAAATGTTTACTGCAGAGCCCATCTGCCAGCATTCCTCTGAATGTTCCATGTGAAAACGGGCACTGCAGCCCATGTGCATGACTCTGCACGTGAGCCATCCACTGAAGCACACATGCGTCCTATCCTGGTGTGTGTCCTGAATTAGGGCTGGATGGGGACATTGAGATCCAAACTATAATATCAAAAGAATGAATATATCAGGAAGATCCACATATGATATGAGTTCTTTCTCCAAATATTCAAATGCGTGTTTCCCTTCTCGTATTATATTCCGGTCGCAAGACTTTCTGCATTGCAGTTGAATCCCGCTAAACGAAATTAACGGGGTGTGCGAAAAATTTCGTTGTTGCGGAAATTCGTTGTGATATAATCAAATGCATAAGCAACACGTGAGTCGCTTATGTGAAAAGCAAGCTTTGATTCCAAAAATTGGTCAGCTTAGCTTGCTTGTGCTTCTTGCCAAGTGATGGCACAATGCGACTTTTGCATGCCGCCAGCTGAGCCATTGCCTCCTCCTCGTCCTGGAACCCAATGCAACGCTTCATTGTATCGAATGCATCCATGATCTCTGATGTAGTCGGTGGTTTCGGCTCATTTTGCGCGGCTGTTTCATCATCATCCGATGGAACACAGTCTTCCCAGACGCCCTTCAGGATTTCTTGGTCTGTGAATTCTTCGCACACTACCACACACAAGTCAGCTTGGATATGCTCGTTGGAATGTACATTGGTGGGCACATCTCCACTTTCCTGCAGGGCTGCCCACACGGCTGTAACTTCATCAGACAGCAACCCGTCTCCATTGCTGCTTTCGTTTTCAGAGTCCACAGTCTCTGCAGTCTGCGCAGTGAACCCAGCATGGCGAAAGCAGTTGCAGATTATGGCGCTTCTCCTTGCGCACCACAAAGCGGCAATCATTTGGAGCACCATAAAGAGGTCCACTTTTCTTTTGAGGCCCAACTGCATGTTCAGAAGCAACTTTTGAATAAGGTGCTCATGGTAGGCCCGCTTGACGCTCTAGATGACCCCTTGGTCGAGGGGCTGAATGATAGAGATGCAGTTCGGTGAGAAAAACTTTACGTTTTCCAGATCAGCATTCTCTATAATGTGGGCAAAACAGTTCTCTAAAAGTAGACAAACCTTTCGGCCTTGCTTGCCCATATCACAGTCGAAAGATTCGACGCACTTTCCGAAAATAGCCCGGGTCATCCATGCCTGAGTGTTAGCCACATCCTTCACGGGAAGGCTCCGATCTCCTTTAAAGCAGCGGGTTTGCCACTTTTTCAGATGACCTAAAGTGGTCGCTTGTCCGAACTGTCCGTATTAGCGCGCAGGACCGTGTTTATTCTCTTCTTACTGTGCTTGCCTCTGTGGCAGCGCACCCCCTTAAAATCCAGGGTCCTGGTGGACAGCATCTCGTAGAAGAGCCCGGTCTCATCGGCATTATAAATATCTGGTGGTGCGTAGTCTTTCAGGGTGCCTACGAGGCTGGCTGAAATCCATGCAGTGGCGCTGAGGCGACTTCACTGCATAAAACTTTGCCGATGATGCTGTGGCGTGACTTGAATCTGTTCAGCCAGCCTATGCTGGCCTTAAAGTCATCCATTGCTAGCGTGCAGGCATAATACAGCACTTTTTGCTGCACAATATGACCACTAAGGGCGATTTTCTTGGCCTGCGTGTTCACGAACCAGGTGTAAACTGCCTTGTTCAAGGCCTTGTGCACTGGTTGAGTCACTTTCTTGTGCTTCGCTGACGTCCTTGAAGCTAGCGCTTTGGCTATAGCATCCTTGCTCTTCAATATTATCGAAAGAGAGCTCGCCGGAATTCCACATTCTTCCGCAATGACTGGCATTTTCTTTTCAGCTTCAGCCTGTGTGATAACTAGAGCCTTCTCTTTTAGTGTCAAAAACTTGCATTTCTTGGTCAGCTGCGGCATGCTTCAGCTGACAATCCAATAGCTTTGAGAGACAGTGACCAAATAGTGTACAATCGTTCATAGTCAAGCTTGCGTCGCCCGAATACCTCGTTGCACCCTACTGGGATTTCACCTCGCAACTGCTACTTCATATAGTAATTGGTGTTGTACACCAGAGCCATTTTCACAAAACTTTGTATGGAATGCATGCATTACTTTCGTGTATTTAGAGCATCACAACATTGCAATACACGTCTCAGGCCAGTAGAAGTTGGATGAGCTGATATATGAGATGCGCTGGCTTCTCATTACGTAGGTTCACTTGTTGTCTATGCGGAATATCAAATGCTCTGGATGGCACAGATGAGCATCTCTAGGTGGAACTCTTCAGCTGTGCATCATTGGAGAAAAGTGAAAGTAAATGAGCCAGCTGCATGGTTTTAATAAACACATGCTGCATAAGTGAGAATATTGTTCAACCCCTGACCTAGGAAAGGGGAAAAGGGGAAAAAAATATTTGGAACTGTAAAGTGCCAAAATACTCATTTTTATTTGCTGCATTGCTCGTCCGTCGTCCAAGCTCCAATATGCGTGTCTATTTTCGTATGAAAAGTCTGCATATGAATGGCACAAGTCTCATTCGTCGGATCTCCACTTTCATCAGATGGCTACCTCTCGCTTTCAGCTTCCCACAGAGTGTTGTCGTCAGTTCAATCAAGGCCATTGCTAATGGAGCACTTTTCTGAAATGCCAAACTGGCACTCAGCAGCCATGTTGCTGTTGGCTTCAGCATACTCCAGAATTTAATTTTGAAAGCCGCTGAAAATCGGTGATGCTTTCCACTACAGTAAAACCTTGTTAAGGGAGCAAGGTAAGCCCTACACTTGCCATGTAATTTAGGCAATGTTTATGTACATTTTTCTCTGTAACCGTAGGAGTTACAACAATTCTTATAATATCATTGTGATCAGAAGCTTTTCCTCTTTTTACTGTAGCAGATTTATCACTTAATATTGCCATGCACTATCATCGTTAATTTTTTGCAGCAGATGCCTAATTATCACTCAGTACTAGGCATTAAATTTTGTGTTGAACAAAAGTGTTTAATTATACAACAATAATTCTGCTACAGTATATTCCCCAGTCTCTGATCTAAATACTGGCTGAAAATTACATT